>NC_066582.1:332410112-332710112 GCF_024323335.1 Lathyrus oleraceus
ATCGTTCGCAAAATTCAATCAAATTTTATGGTTTTAACAACATTTTCATCACTCACCATTTCATTAAATTTATGTGTTTAACAACAACAACATTTTCATCATTCCACAATTCAATCAAAATTTCATGGGTTAAAAACAACATTTTCTCATCATACAACTCAATCAAATTTCATGGGTTCAACAACAACAACATTTTCATTATTCACACAATTCTATCAAATTTCATTGGTTAACATCAACATTTTCATCATTCACACAGTTCAATCAATTTCATGGATTTAACAACAACAACATTTTCATCATTCAGACAATTCAATCAAATTTCATGGGTTTAACGACAATAGTTTCATCATTCACAAAATTCAATCAAATTCCATGGATTTAACAGGAACATTTTCATCATTCCCACATTCAATCAATTTTCGTGGGTTAACATCAACATTTTCATCATTCACACAATTCAATCAAATCTCTAGGTTTAACAACAACATTTTCATTATTCCAACAATTCAATCAAATTTCATGGGGTTTAACAACAACATTTTCATTATTCACACAAATCAATCAAATTTCATGGGTTTAATAGAACATTTTCATCTTTCCAAATTCAATCAAATTTCATGGGTTTAACAACTACATTTTCATCATTCATACAATTCAATCAAATTTCATGGTTTAATAATAACCACATTCTCTTTATTTACACAATTCAATCAAATTCTTGGGTTTAAGAGCAACATTTTCATCATTCACTTAATTCAATCAAATTTCATGGGATTAACAACAACATTTTCATTATCCCAGAATTCAATCAAATTTCATGGGTTTAACAACAACATTTTCATCATCACAAATTTAATCAAATTTCATGGGTTTAACAACAAGTTTTCATCATTCGCAAAATTCAATCAATTTTATGGTTTTACAACATTTTCATCACTCACCACAATTCAATTAATTTCATGTGTTTAACAACAACAACATTTTATCATTCACACAATTCAATCAATTTCTAGGGTTTAACAACAACATTTTTATCATTCACATAATTCAATCAAATTCTATCGGTTTAAAAATAACATTTTCATCATTTACAGAGTTCAATCAAATTTCACGGCTTTAACGACAACATTTTAATCATTCATACAATTCAATCAAATTTTATGAGTTTAACAACAACATTTTCATCATTCCACATTTCAATCAAATTTCATGGGTTTAACACAACAACATTTTCATCATTCACATAATTCAATCAATTTCATGGGTTTAAGAACAACATTTTAATCGTTCACACAACTCAATCAAATTTCATGGGGTTAACGACAATATTTTCATCATTCACAGATTCAATCAAATTCCATGGATTTAAAAGGAACATTTCATCATTCCCAAAATTCAATCAAATTACATATGTTTAACACACAACATTTCATTATTCCAACAATTCAATCAAATTTCATGGGTTAACAACAACATTTTCATTACACACAACTCAATCAAATTTCATGGGTTTACAACAACATTTTATCATTCACATAATTCAATCAAATTCTATCAGTTTAAAAATAACATTTTCATCCTTTACAGAATTCAATCAAATTTCACGGGTTAACGACAACATTTTCATCATTCATACAATTCAATCAAATTTTATGAGTTTAAACAACAACATTTTCATCATTCACACAATTCAATCAAATTCATGGTTTAACAACAACAACATTTTCATCAGTCATAAAATTCAATCAATTTCATGGGTTCAACAACAACAACATTTTCATTATTCACACAATTTTATCTAATTTCATTGGTTTTAACATCAACATTTTCATCATTCACACAATTCAATCAAATTTCATGAATTTAAGAACAACAACATTTTATCATTCACACAATTCAATCAAATTTCATGGGTTTAACAACAACAACAAATTCTTCATTCATACAATTCAATCAAATTTCATGGGTTCAACAACAACAACATTTTCATCGTTCGCAAAATTCAATCAAATTTCATGGTTTTAACAACATTTTCATCACTCACACAATTCAATTAAATTTCATGTGTTTAACAACAAAAACATTTTCATCATTCACACAATTCAATCAATTTTCATGGGTTTAACAACAACATTTTCATCATTCATACAACTCAATCAAATTTCATGGGTTTAACAACAACAACATTTTCATTATTCACACAATTCTATCAAATTTCATTGGTTAACATCAACATTTCATCATTCACACAGTTCAATCAAATTTCATGGATTTAACAACAAATACATTTTCATCATTCACACAATTCAATCAATTTTCATGGGTTTAACAACAACAACATTTTCATCATTCACACAATTCAATCAAATTTCCTGGGTTCAACAACAACAACATTTTCAATATTCACACAATTCTATCAAATTTCATTGGTTTAACATCAACATTTTCATCATTCACACAATTCAATCAAATTTATGAATTTACCATCAACATTTTCATCATTCACATAATTCAATCAATTTCATGGGTTAAGAAAACATTTTAATCGTTCACACAACTCAATCAAATTTCATGGGGTAACGACAATATTTTCATCATTCACAGAATTCAATCAAATTCCATGGATTAAAAGGAACATTTTCATCATTCCCAAATTCAATCAATTACATATGTTTAACAACAACATTTCATTATTCCAACAATTCAATCAAATCTCATGGGTTTAACAACACATTTTCATTATACCACACACTCAATCAAATTTCATGGGTTTAACAACAACATTTTTATCATTCACATAATTCAATCAAATTCTATCAGTTTAAAAATAACATTTTCATCCTTTACAGAATTCAATCAAATTTCACGGGTTTAACGACAACATTTTCATCATTCATACAATTCAATCAAATTTTATGAGTTTAACAACAACATTTTCATCATTCACACAATTCAATCAAATTTCATGGGTTTAACAACAACAACATTTTCATCATTCATAAAATTCAATCAAATTCATGGGTTCAACAACTAAACATTTTCATTATTCACACAATTTTATCTAATTTCATTAGTTTAACATCAACATTTTCATCATTAACACAATTCAATCAAATTTCATGAATTTAAAAACAACAACATTTTCATCATTCACACAATTCAATCAAATTTCATGGGTTTAACAACAACAATAAATTCTTCATTCATAAAATTCAATCAAATTTCATGGGTTCAACAACAACAACATTTTCATTATTCACACAATTCTATCAAATTTCATTGGTTTAACATCAACATTTTCATCATTCACACAGTTCAATCAAATTTCATGGATTTAACAACAACAACATTTTCATCATTCACACAATTCAATCAAATTTCATGGGTTTAAGAACAACATTTTTATCGTTCACACAACTAAATCAAATTTCATGGGTTAACGACAATATTTCATCATTCACAAAATTCAATCAAATTCCATGGATTTAACAGGAACGTTTTCATCATTCCCAGAATTCAATCAAATTTCAGGGTTTAACAACAACGTTTCATCGTTCGCAAAATTCAATCAAATTTTATGGTTTAACAACATTTTCATCACTCACACAATTCAATTAAATTTCATGTGTTTAAACAACAACAACATTTTCATCATTCACACAATTCAATCAAATTTCATGGGTTTAAAAACAACATGTTTCATCATTCATACAACTCAATCAAATTTCATGGGTTCAACAACAACAACATTTTCATTATTCACACAATTCTATCAAATTTCATTGGTTTTAACATCAACATTTCATCATTCACACAGTTCAATCAAATTTCATGGATTTAACAACAACAACATTTTCATCATTCAGACAATTCAATCAAATTTCATGGGTTTAACGACAATAGTTTTCATCATTCACAAAATTCAATCAAATTCCATGGATTTAACAGGAACATTTTCATCATTCCCACAATTCAATCAAATTTTTCGTGGGTTTAACATCAACATTTTCATCATTCACACAATTCAATCAAATCTCATAGGTTAACAACAACATTTTCATTATTCCAACAATTCAATCAAATTTCATGGGTTAACAACAACATTTTCATTATTCACACAAATCAATCAAATTTCATGGTTTAATAGAAATTTTCATCTTTCCCATAATTCAATCAAATTTCATGGGTTTAACAACTACATTTTCATCATTCATACAATTCAATCAAATTTCATGGGTTTAATAATAACCACATTCTCTTTATTTACACAATTCAATCAAATTTCTTGGGTTTAAGAGCAACATTTTCATCATTCACTTATTTCAATCAAATTTCATGGGATTAACAACAACATTTTCATTATTCCCAGAATTCAATCAAATTTCATGGGTTTAACAACAACATTTTCATCATTCACACAATTTAATCAAATTTCATGGGTTTAACAACAACGTTTTCATCATTCGCAAAATTCAATCAAATTTTATGGTTTTAACAACATTTTCATCACTCACACAATTCAATTAAATTTCATGTGTTTAACAAAAACAACATTTTCATCATTCACACAATTCAATCAAATTTCATGGGTTTAACAACAACATTTTTATCATTCACATAATTCAATCAAATTCTATCGGTTTAAAAATAACATTTTCATCATTTACAGAGTTCAATCAAATTTCACGGCTTTAACGACAACATTTTAATCATTCATACAATTCAATCAAATTTTATGAGTTTAACAACAACATTTTCATCATTCACACATTTCAATCAAATTTCATGGGTTTAACAACAACAACATTTTCATCATTCACACAATTCAATCAAATTTCCTGGGTTCAACAACAACAACATTTTCAATGTTCACACAATTCTATCAAATTTCATTGGTTTAACATCAACATTTTCATCATTCACACAATTCAATCAAATTTTATGAATTTAACAACAACAAAATTTACATCATTCACATAATTCAATCAAATTTCATGGGTTTAAGAACAACATTTGTATCGTTCACACAACTCAATCAAATTTCATGGGGTTAACGATAATATTTTCATCATTCACATAATTCAATCAAATTCCATGGATTTAAAAGGAACATTTTCATCATTCCCACAATTCAATCAAATTTCATGGGTTTAACATCAACATTTTCATCATTCACACAATTCAATCAAATTACATATGTTTAACAACAACATTTTCATTTTCCAACAATTCAATCAAATTTCATGGGTTAACAAAACATTTCATTAAACACACAACTCAATCAAATTTCATGGGTTTAACAACAACATTTTTATCATTCACATAATTCAATCAAATTCTATTAGTTTAAAAATAACATTTTCATCCTTTATAGAATTCAATCAAATTTCACGGGTTTAACGACAACATTTTCATCATTCATACAATTCAATCAAATTTTATGAGTTTAACAACAACATTTTCATCATTCACACAATTCAATCAAATTTCATGGGTTTAACAACAACAACATTTTCATCATTCATAAAATTCAATCAAATTTCATGGGTTCAACAACAACAACATTTTCATTATTTACACAATTTTATCTAATTTCATTGGTTTAACATTAACATTTTCATCATTCACACAATTCAATCAAATTTCATGAATTTAAGAACAACAACATTTTCATCATTCACACAATTCAATCATATTTCATGGGTTTAAGAACAACAACAAATTCTTCATTCATACAATTCAATCAAATTTCATGGTTTCAACAACAACAACATTTTCATTATTCACACAATTCTATCAAATTTCATTGGTTTAACATCAACATTTTCATCATTCACACAGTTCAATCAAATTTCATGGATTTAACAAGAACAACATTTTCATCATTCACACAATTCAATCAAATTTCATGGGTTTAAGAACAACATTTTTATCGTTCACACAACTAAATCAAATTTCATGGGTTTAACGACAATATTTTCATCATCACAAAATTCAATCAAATCCATGGATTTAACAGGAACGTTTTCATCATTCCCAGAATTCAATCAAATTTCATGGGTTAAACAACAATGTTTTCATCGTTCGCAAAATTCAATCAAATTTTATGCTTTTAACAACATTTTCATCACTCACACAATTCAATTAAATTTCATGTGTTTAACAACAACAACATTTTCATCATTCACACAATTCAATCAAATTTCATGGGTTTAACAACAACATTTTTATCATTCACATAATTCAATCAAATTCTATCGGTTTAAAAATAACATTTTCATCATTTACAGAATTCGATCAAATTTCACGGCTTTAACGACAACATTTTAATCATTCATACAATTCAATCAAATTTTATGAGTTTAACAACAACATTTTCATCATTCACACATTTCAATCAAACTTCATGGGTTTAACAACAACAACATTTTCATCATTCACACAATTCAATCAAATTTCCTGGGTTCAAAAACAACATTTTCAATGTTCACACGTTCTATCAAATTTCATTGGTTTAACATCAACATTTTCATCATTCACACAATTCAATCAAATTTTATGAATTTAACAACAACAAAATTTTCATCATTCACATAATTCAATCAAATTTCATTGGTTTAAGAACAACATTTTTATCGTTCACACAACTCAATCAAATTTCATGGGGTTAACGGCAATATTTTCATCATTCACAGAATTCAATCAAATTCCATGGATTTAAAAGGAACATTTCATCATTCCCATATTCAATCAATTTCATGGGTTTAACATCAACATTTTCATCATCACACAATTCAATCAAATTACATATGTTTAACAACAACATTTCATTATTCCAACAATTCAATCAATTTTCATGGGTTTAACAACAAAACATTTTCATTATACACACAACCAATCAAATTTCATGGGTTTTAACAACAAACACTTTTATCATTCACATAATTCAATCAAATTCTATCGGTTTAAAAATAACATTTTCATCCTTTACAGAATTCAATCAAATTCACGGGTTAACGACAACATTTTCATCATTCATACAATTCAATCAAATTTTATGAGTTTAGTAATAACATTTTCATCATTCACACAATTCAATCAAATTTCATGGGTTTAACAACAACAACATTTTCATCATTCATAAAATTCAATCAAATTTAATGGGTTCAACACAACAACATTTTCATTATTCACACAATTCTATCAAATTTCATTGGTTTAACATCAACATTTCATCATTCACACAATTCAAATAAATTTCATGAATTTAACAACAACAACATTTCATCATTCACACAATCAATCAAATTTCATGGGTTTAAGAACAACATTTTTATCGTTCACACAACTCAATCAAATTTCATGGGTTTAACGACAATATTTTCATCATTCAAAAATTCAATCAAATTCCATGGATTTAACAGGATCATTTTCATCATTCCACAATTCAATCAAATTTCATGGTTTAACATCAAATTTTTATCATTCACACAATTCAATCAAATCTCATAGGTTTAACAACAACATTTCATTATTCCAACAATTCAATCAATTTTCATGGGTAACAACAACATTTTCATTATACACACAATTCAATCAAATTTCATGGGTTTTAACAACAACATTTTATCATTCACAAATTCAATCAAATTCTATAGTTTAAAAATAACATTTTCATCATTTACAGAATTCAATCAAAATTTCAAGGGTTTAACGACAACATTTTCATCATTCATACAATTCAATCAAATTTTATGAGTTTAACAACACTTTCATCATTCACACAATTCAATCAAATTTCATGGGTTTAACAACAACAACATTTTCATCATTCATACAACTCAATCAAATTTCATGGGTTCAACAACAACAACATTTTCATTATTCACACAATTCTATCAAATTTCATTGGTTTAACTTCAACATTTTCATCATTCACACAGTTCAATCAAATTTCATGGATTTAACAACAAGAACTTTTCATCATTCACATAGTTCAATCAAACTCATAGGTTTAACAACAACATTTTCATTATTCCAACAATTCAATCAAATTTCATGGGTTTAACAACAAAATTTTCATTATTCACACAAATCAATCAAATTTCATGGGTTTAATAGAACATTTTCATCATTCCCATAATTCAATCGAATTTCATGGGTTTAACAACTACATTTTCATCATTCATACAATTCAATCAAATTTCATGGGTTTAATAATAACCACATTTTCTTTATTTACACAATTCAATCAAATTTCATTGGTTTAACATCAACATTTTCATCATTCACACAATTCAATCAAATTTTATGAATTTAACAACAACAAAATTTACATCATTCACATAATTCAATCAAATTTCATGGGTTTAAGAACAACATTTTTATCGTTCACACAACTCAATCAAATTTCATGGGGTTAACGACAATATTTTCATCATTCACATAATTCAATCAAATTCCATGGATTAAAAAGGAACATTTTCATCCTTCCCACAATTCAATCAAATTTCATGGGTTTAACATCAACATTTTCATCATTCACACAATTCAATCAAATTACATATGCTTAACAACAACATTTTCATTATTCCAACAATTCAATCAAATTTCATGGGTTTAACAACAACGTTTTCATCGTTCGCAAAATTCAATCAAATTTTATGGTTTTAACAAGATTTTCATCACTCACACAATTCAATTAAATTTCATGTGTTTAACAACAATAACATTTTCATCATTCACACAATTCAATCAAATTTCATGGGTTTAACACAACAACATTTTCATCATTCACACAATTCAATCAAATTTCATGGGTTCAAAAACAAACAACATTTTCATTATTCACACAATTCTATCAAATTTCATTGGTTTAACATCAACATTTTCATCATTCACACAGTTAAATAAAATTTCATGGATTTAACAACAACAACATTTTCATCATTCACACAATTCAATCAAATTTCATGGGTTTATGAACAACATTTTTATCATTCATACAATTCAATCAAATTTCATGGGTTTAATAATAACCACATTTTCATTATTCACACAATTCAATCAAATTTTGGGTTTTAACAGCAACATTTTCATCATTCACTTAATTCAATCAAATTTCATGGGATTAACAACAACATTTTCATTATTCCCACAATTCAATCAAATTTCATGGGTTTAACAACAACATTTTCATCATTCACACAATTTAATCAAATTTCATGGGTTTAACAATAACGTTTTCATCATTCGCAAAATTCAATCAAATTTTATGGTTTTAACAACATTTTCATCACTCACACAATTCAATTAAATTTCATGTGTTTAACAACAACAACATTTTCATCATTCACACAATTCAATCAAATTTCATGGGTTTAACAACAACATTTTTATCATTCACATAATTCAATCAAATTCTATCAGTTTAAAAATAACATTTTCATCATTTACAGAATTCAATCAAATTTCACGGGTTTAACGACAACATTTTCATAATTCATACAATTCAATCAAATTTTATGAGTTTAATAACAACATTTTCATCATTCACACAATTCAATCAAATTTCGTGGTTTAACAACAAACATTTCATCATTCATAAATTCAATCAAATTTCATGGGTTCAACAACAACAACATTTCATTATTCACACAATTCTATCAAATTCATTGGTTTAACATCAACATTTTCATCATTCACAGTTAAATAAAATTTCATGGATTTAACAACAACAACATTTTCATCATTCACACAATTCAATCAAATTTCATGGGTTTATGAACAACATTTTTATCATTCATACAATTCAATCAAATTTCATGGGTTTAATAATAACCACATTTTCATTATTCACACAATTCAATCAAATTTTTTGGGTTTAACAGCAACATTTTCATCATTCACTTAATCAATCAAATTTCATGGGATTAACAACAACTTTTCATTATTCCCACAATTCAATCAAATTCGAGGGTTTTAACAACAACATTTTCATCATTCACACAATTTAATCAAATTTCATGGGTTTAACAATAACGTTTTCATCATTCGCAAAATTCAATCAAATTTTATGGTTTTAACAACATTTTCATCACTCACACAATTCAATTAAATTTCATGTGTTTAACAACAACAACATTTTCATCATTCACACAATTCAATCAAATTTCATGGGTTTAACAACAACATTTTTATCATTCACATAATTCAATCAAATTCTATCAGTTTAAAAATAACATTTTCATCATTTACAGAATTCAATCAAATTTCACGGGTTTAACGACAACATTTTCATAATTCATACAATTCAATCAAATTTTATGAGTTTAATAACAACATTTTCATCATTCACACAATTCAATCAAATTTCGTAGGTTTAACAACAATAACATTTTCATCATTCATAAAATTCAATCAAATTTCATGGGTTCAACAACAACAACATTTTCATTATTCACACAATTCTATCAAATTTCATTGGTTTAACATCAACATTTTCATCATTCACACAATTCAATCAAATTTCATGAATTTAACAACAGCAACATTTTCATCATTCACACAATTCAATCAAGTTTCATGAGTTTAAGAACAACATTTTTATCGTTCACACAACTCAATTAAATTTCATGGGTTTAACGACAATATTTTCATCACTCACAAAATTCAATCAAATTCTATTGATTTAACAGGATCATTTTCATCATTCCCACAATTCAATAAAATTTCATGGGTTTAACATCAACATTTTCATCATTCACATAATTCAATCAAATTTCATGGGTTTAACAACTACATTTTTATCATTCATACAATTCAATCAAATTTCATGGGTTTAATAATAACCACATTTTCATTATTCACACAATTCAATCAAATTTCTTGGGTTTAACAGCAACATTTTCATCATTCACTTAATTCAATAAAATTTCATGGGATTAACAACAACATTTTCATTATTCCCACAATTCAATCAATTTTCATGGGTTTAACAACAACATTTTCATCATTCACACAATTTAATCAAATTTCATGGGTTTAATAATAAAGTTTTCATCATGATTTCTGCTCCTCCTGTGTTGAAGTTTATTTTTTCCCCAGTTGAGTTGAGTGTTCATTTCCTTAGTGAAATCAATTTTCCTGCATGATTCAAGTACGTCAGTTTTATCCTGATCTACTCGCTTCCCCTGCATATGCTTTGTTTCCCCGCCTAAGTCTTTCCATTCTGTATGGAATTCCTATAGTCCCCCAACAATTTTAGGTCATAGCCTGGCCTACGCATAACTTCATTTATCCCCTCAGAGTCTTTGTCTCCCCAGTGAGTTTTCCTTACGGAATACATTATATTCCTACGGACTTTCGGTCTCTCTAATTTCTTTTCCTTTGTGGCAATATTTCCCCACAGGGCATTAACTTTTGCATTCATATCATATGCATCATGAGATCTCTTAGGGACCAAAATTTGTTTCTATGTGTTGTTATTTAAGCCCATTCTACTGAGTCGAGCCGAAGATTTTAACCTTCACCTCCTCAGTTAGAATGTCATTAAATAGGGGCAGCTGTAAGACCCCAATTTTGACCCTAAGATCCCTCATGCAATTTCATCATATGCATTAGCATTGGGATCATACCTTGACATCCTTCTTACCCCTCTCTCATTGGGTTTGTTTTGGGAGAGATCACCAGGAACTATGTGGTTGTATAATACTTGTATATTATCATTTTACTAACCAAAATACAAAAAATATGTCTTTTGCATTTGCCTAATTCTTTTGTAGGAAGGGCATGGTTCCCATTGATCTATCAAGTTCATATCTAGGGTTTAAGACCCTCATGGCTAAAAGCACAACTAAGGATTGATCCACAAAGTCTCTAAGCATCATATATGATACCCCATGATCTCTACATGTTATATTGGTCAAGTATTCTTCAAGAGTTTAGAAGTGATTTGCCTTGGAAACCCTAGTTTGACTGGGTATCTGGAGTAACTTCTCCAACAAGCTATCTCACCAATTGATCAAATATCTCAAGGCACACTTTAAAATTCATCATCTTATGCATATATGATCTATCATGAGCCTAAAAAGTCAAGAGAATTGAAGGTTAGCAAGTTGGTTGATGGTGGTTGGCCAGATGAATTCATCTGATCAAAACTGGGTCTCCCTAGACCCTATCTACTACAATTTTCACCATATGAAAATGATTCCAAGTGCAACATTACTCTAAATGACATTACAAACCACTTTCATGTTGAGACCTAGAGCTAGTTTTCCTTTGAAAATCATTTTCTATGTTGAAACATTATAGGTCATTTTGTCTAAACCCTAATTTGAAAGTTAACTTCCCAAGGCCATAACTTGCTCAATTTTTATGAGATGAAATATTTCCAAGTTGCACAATCCAATTCAAGATGTCTAATTCAACTTTGATATTTGGAGTGAGATCTAATTCAACTTTTATGACCATGTGATATAAGGATACATTATAGGTCATTTTTGACCTATACCATTGGACAAGTGATTTTTCCAAACTTCAAAAATGCATAACTCTACCATTCTAAATCCAAATGACATGAAATTTGTGACCATTTTGAAGTTATTTGAAAGAGGTACAACTTTAATGAAGACACTTTTTTCATTTGGAGCTCACATGAAAAGTTAAGTAAAGTGGAACATTGAGGTATATGACTTGACACTTAGAAACTTTTTCAACATGTTGAAATTTCCAAATTTTCACCTCAAAATTCACCATGATCCAAATTCAAAATAAAAAAGTGTCCAACATCAAGCTTGTTCCCCTTTATCTAAGCTTTATAAAGAACCTAAGTTCATATACTTTGGATGAAGTTTGTTAGGTCTGCATATGGCTTTAATAGAGCTGCATCATTGGAGAAAATCAAATGTCCAAAACTCCACATATCATTGTCTTGCCACTCAAGCCTCATTTGAACTTCAGAACAGTTGGATATGGATCAAAATGGATTGCTTCATGGGCTTGTACACGCCCATGCAAGCTTGTACATGAAATGACCAAATTTAGCAATTTTTCAAATGTGCAATTATCAATCCCTACTGCTATAAATACAAGGCCTCTAAGCTCATTTAAAACACACCTTGCGCGCCAGCTTTGCCCCCCCCCCCCCCCCCCAATTGAAACCCTCACATTTCAAAGGAAAACTTGAGAATTTTCAATTTCAAAATTGACTTGGAATCTCACTGTTTGGATATTCAAGAACTCTAGGATCCAAAGCTTTGTACCATTGTTAAACCTCTCCTGCAAGCTTCTCAAGTGTGATCAAATCAAGGTTGAAGCAAGCAACATCAAGTTTTTCACAACATTGAAGGTAATTTTCAGAAAACTTCATCTCTTCGATTCTCACTCAATTCTACTCAATTCTCTTGGATCTTTGGTTGTCTGAAGTCCTACCAATGTAGGCAAGAAGATTGAGTTGCTTTGAGGTCAAAACAAAGCAACTCAGTTGACGCACCTCAAAATTCAACTCCTCATATCTTTCTATATATGTGAAGTTAGTTGAAATTGAGGTCAGATTCGTGCTATACGCCATTTTTTCTTTCAAATCATGTCCTCCTTTTTCATTTTCTTGATGGTGATGAGTGAACCGTCCGGTGGATCTCGCTTGAGCAGGTGACCGGTGGTCCAACGACGGCGGTGTGCTGGATAGGTTCTGTGCCATTGATCTCATTTGAATTGTTTTAATCTCACGCGTTGGTTTTAATTACCATCTCTGCATCGCATTGACTTAGGTCTATTGTGGAACGCGCGTTTGTGTCCACTTGATCTGCCACCTCAATTAATGTGGGAGATCAAGTGGCTCACATTTTTTTTTCTTCTGATTTTTGTTTTAATTCATTTGATTTTCATTAATTCATATTAATTTTAATATTGATCCAAAAAATATGAGAGTTTCACAAAAAAAAATTAAATAAATTCCACTTTCACATTCTGAATTAAAATTATTTTTTGGATCATTATTAATATTTTTCATGATTAATTGATTTTATAATTATTTTTAATTGTTTAAAAATACTTTTAAGTCTTTAAAAATTCTGAATTTTTTTCTCCAAGGTCCTTTGACCTTGTTTGACCTATGATAAATCTCATGGCCATTTATTTGGTGTTTTGATGAGGTTTTCGGAATTTGGAAAACCATATTTAATTTAAATGCCTTATTTTAGTATTTTTAATTTGAATAAATGCCAAATAATTGTGTTGACCTCTTGTCATGATTTGTGTAAGCTTGACTTATGTTGTTGGGCCTTGGTCAAGGTTGATTTGACTTTATTAAGTTAATATCATTGGATTTAGGGGATTGATGGAATGTACATTCCATCTCCCAAAATGAATGAATGATATTAATTTGGTAAAAGTCCTCCTTTGACCAATTTGAGTTTTGATCAATTCCCCTCCCTCTTCATCTATTTCACATTCTTTATGCATTCATCTCATTTGGCCTATGATATCTCGAAGTCCTAAGGCTAGTTGATTGCGAAATCAACATAAGTATGGATGAGATTAGGCCACCTCTTTTGCATTTTCTTTTTCGTGTGTGGTATGTTTCATGAGCATAGTCCATTATACTATGTCTCTAATATGCATTAACACCAAAATTCTATTGCCCGACCTCGAATAGTTGTGACTTCTACATAAGTCCAATTACGATTGCTTAACATAGCACTAAATTTTTGACACAAGAGGCATAGCATTCTAGTTAGTGAGATTGTAAGTCTCCCCTCTTTCATGGTATTGTATGGAAACTTGGCCTTTTTTCATTCCTTTGGAAGATGTAGTGGCTCAAGGATCCATGCTTGTGATTAGTGGGTTGAGTGTTCTCCAAAGAATGACTTAAAATGAAAAGTAAAAGCAAAACAATACTAACTTCTAACTCATTAACAACTAACATTTAATTTCAAGTCCTTTATTTTAATGCACTTTAATTTTTAAGTTCTATTCATTTGCCATTATTCATACCATTCTAATTATTTATGTTAGTGCAATTTTTACTTTGCCCATTTGGACCATATTGTGTGATATATCTTGTTTGTGTATATTTTGTTTGTTTGTGTGGTCTTTGACCATTAATGTACATAATAAGAACAAAAACCCTAAAAAACTTTTGTGTGGACTGTTGACTTGATCTTGGACAAATTGGACTTAGAATCTAGACAATCTCCCTATGCTAAAGGACTTGGCCAATGCCAACATTTGTGTAACCAAGTGCTTTCAATTTGAAACTTCATCTCATACATCCTTGAAGATCCCTTTGAGTTCATCTGCAACATGATCATTGTGAAGTTGTTACTTTGAACCTGTGACTTGAGGAATTCATCTGCTACATGGGCTAATTTGAAAAAGATCATGGAGTGGCTAAGCTTGGATGTGGCTATCTTTATTTGATGTCTTGCTCTTCAAGATTGATATAATTGTGCATTGTGTGTTACTTGATTCAAAATGTCCAAGGGAATTTGGGTTTCTATAAGACATTCTTGTCTATTGGATTGCTACCCATTGGTCAGATCTTTTCAACTCTTAACTTTTAATTTTGTGCATAGGATTAGTCTCTTCATCTCCTCCCCACTTCTTTAATTTCAAAATATCTCCCTCCTTTTAAAAATTCTTCTTTGCTTGAACTAGTTTTGTTTTAAACTTTGACCACTTTGCAAACTAGAAACTTTGGCCTTATGCCATTGCATTTTCAAACTTCTTTTCTTAATCAAACTTGTAAATAGACTTAACCATACTTAAATTAAACTTTCAAAAAGCCAAAAAATCTAACTCATTCAAACCATTTTTAGGCCTTGGTGCCTCTCAATCTAAATTTTTATTAAAAGTTATGCATTCACTTTGAAATTTGTATCACGAACTACGAGGTTTTTATCCCTCATTTTTATGTTGGTACGTAGGCACAAGTCCGAAGGTCTTGTCAAACACAAAAATATAATTAATGAATTCTCTTCTCATCCCCCCATTCTATTTGTTTGTAAACATCACTTTGTACAAAATACATATGCACACAAAAAATGGCTCCCTATGAGTACCTAGGACACTTTGGGTGCTAACACCTTCCCTCTGTGTAACCCACCCCCTTACCTGTAATCTCTGACATTTTATTAGTTTTGATTTGAAAACTTCTTACTTTTGGGTTTTGTTCGTACTTTTTCCCTTTTCCCTTGGAAACAATAAAAGCGCGGTGGCGACTCTTGTTATTTGATGTCTTGCTTATCCATAGCTTGATGATCATGAATTTACCGCTACACTTCCACCATATTATTATTCAAGTTCGACCCATTATCAGTAATGATCTTACTTGGCACACCATAACGGCATATGATCTGATTCTTGATAAACCTCACAACAACCTGCTTGGTTACATTTGCATATGATGCTGCTTCAACCCACTTTGTGTAGTAGTCAATTTCCACCAAAATGAAACGATGTCCATTTGAAGCTCTAGGCTCATTCATGCCAATCATGTCAATTCCCCACACGGGGAAGGGCCATGGAGAGGAAATAACGTTCAACAGTGTCTGAGGAACATGGATCTTATCCGCATAAATTTGACACTTATGGCATTTCTTCACAAACTTGCAACAGTCAGATTCCATTGTCATCCAATAGTAACCTGCTTTCAACATATTCTTTGTCATAGCATGTCCATTGGAATGAGTACCAAAGGAACCTTCATGGACTTCAGTCATCAACAGGTTTGCTTCGTGTCTATCCACGCATCTGAGCAGAACCATATCGAAGTTTCTCTTGTACAATACATCACCATTTAGGTAGAAGTTGTCGGCTAATCTCCTCAAAGTATTCTTATCTTTCAAAGATGCCCAGGCGGGTAAATCTGACTTTGAAGGAAACATTTGATATCAAAATACCACGGCTTTTCATCTTTGTCTTCTTCAACAGCAAACACATGGGCTGGCCTATCAAGACGCATCACAGTCAAATTGGGAACCTCATTCTAATACTTCACCATAATCATAGAAGCCAACGTTGCAAGAGCATCTGCCATCCGATTTTCATCTCGAGGGATATGATGAAATTCAACCTTTATGAAGAAAGTTGAAATCCTCCTCGTATAATCTCTATATGGTATTAAACTGGGTTGATTCATCTTCCATTCACCTTTGATCTGATTCACAACCAAAGCTAAATCTCCATAGACGTCTAAATACTTGTTTGTACACTTGAAAGTTAATCTAGCTTTAAATGGAAAATGAGTGCCTTGAGGAGTAATAATTACTGCCCCAATACCATTACCATATTGATTAACAACTCCATCAAATACCATGCCCCAACGGGAACCAGGTTCTGGCCCTTTTCCAAGCAATGGTTCATCACAATCTTTCATCTTCAGGTACAAAATCTCTTCGTCAGGAAAATCATATTGCACTAACTGATAATCTTCAATCGGTTGGTGAGCCAAATGGTCAACCAAGACACTACCTTTAATCGCTTTTTGAGATCGGTATTCAATATCATACTCTAATAACAACATCTTCCAACGGGCAATCTTCCCAGTTAAAGTAGGCTTCTAAATAATATACTTGATTGGATCCATTTTGGATATCAACCAAGTAGTATGATTCAACATATACTAACACAAACACTTAGTAGCCCAAGCCAATGCGCAAGAAGTCTTCTCAAGCATAGAATATCGAGTCTCACAGTCGGTGAACTTCTTACTGAGGTAGTAAATAGCATATTCTTTCTTTCCAGTTTCATCTTGCTGACCAAAAACACAACCCATACTCTCTTCAAGCATAGTCAAATACATGATCAATGGTCTTCCTTCAACAGGCAGAGACAGAATTGGAGGCTCAAGCAGATACTCTTTGATACTGTCAAATGCTTTCTGGTAGTCTTCAGTCCAATCACAAGACTGACCTTTCCGAAGAATCTTGAATATAGGCGCACATGTGGCAGTCATGTGTCAAATGAATCTTGAGATATAATTCAAGCGGTCGAGAAAACCTCTGACTTGCTTCTCAGTTTTGGCGCAGGCATCTCTTATATTGCTTTGACCTTGGCATGATCAACTTCAATACCCTTCTCGCTGACAATAAAGTCCAACAACTTACCAGAACGAACACCAAATGTACACTTATTGGGATTAAAGAGGAGTTTATACCTCCTCAAATGCTGGAATAACTTCAACAAATGCTCAACATGTTCCTCTTTATCAATGGATTTGTCAATCATATCATTAACATAAACTTTGATCTCTTTATGCATCATATCATGAAAAAGAGTAGTCATTTCTCTCTGGTAAGTTGCACCAGCATTCTTTAAACCGAAAGGCATCACTCTATAATAAAATGTTCCCCGGGGTGTAATGAATATGGTCTTCTCCATATCCTTGGGTGTCATCTTGATCTGATTGTATCTGGAAAATTCGTCCATAAACGAAAAGACTTTGAATTTAGTTGTATTGTCTACCAACATATCAATGTGTGGCAGAGGGAAATCATATTTTGGACTAGCTTTATTCAAATTTATATAATCAACACACATACGGACTTTTCCATCCTTCTTCGAAACAGGCACAATATTAGCCACCCATTGCGGATACTCAGCAGTAACAAGGAAACCGGTATCAATATGCTTCTGCACTTCTTCTTTGATCTTCACTACCATATCAGGATGAGTTCTCCTCAATTTTTGCTTGACTGGCGAAAATTCTGGCTTCAATGGTAATCTATGTTCCACAATCTCAGAATCCAAACCAGGCATGTCTTGATAGGACCAAGCAAACACATATGAATACTCTCGGAGAAGATCAATCAACCCCTTCTTAACTTCTGGACCCAATCTTGACTTCCTTCACATCATCTTCGGAACCCAAGTTGACCAACTCAATCTGCTCTTCGAATGGCTGAATGGATTTTTCCTCGTGCTCAAGTAGACGAGATAATTCATCAGATACTTCTTCATCACTTCCTTCCTCGGTCTCAAACACAAGGAATTCAAAGTTTGGCGAAGGAGTGGGATCATTGTATTCAATGGGTTTAAAAACCAACCTGCATAATGATTTGATATTTTGATTTTAGATAAGTGATTTGGTGACCAAATATTATGCAGATGGACAATTATATTTATTTATTTATGTTTTTTATGATTACCATTTTCAGAAAAAGCAAAAAGTAAAAATAAAACATCATAGATGCGGATGAATAATATTGAATTTTATTAATGATCAAATTTGAAAATGCCAAACAATGTTCACTTCTCCCTTAGGCATAGGAGAAGTATTTTCAAAAACACTAAAAGCAATTACTTAGAACGATGCATAATAACAGGAACATCGACAGCAGTCCAATTGTTGCAAGCTTTTCCATGCGTCACAAAATTGGTGCAGTCTTCATCTTCCTCCCCCTCGATCACAGCAGCTAAGTGTTGTTCATTACCATGAATGAACCCTCCACTACGGAAACTGGGTTGCACATCTTCAGTTCTAATCTCAGATGAACCTTGTTGGAAACCCAAACCGGCTCTGCTCTTGTTTTCGGCGACCTCTATCATCTGGCCCCACTGATCAGAATTACCGTCTTCAAAAATCTTCTGTGCATCTTTGAAGGAGGACATAGGTGCCCCAACTCTCTTTTCCTCAGCAATAGGTAGAGCTTGGAACGGAGTTCCAATCTCATGCTCAACTTCTACATAAGAGAAAGACGACAGGTAGCTTACCAACAAAGCCTTCTCCCCACCGACGATAACAAGCTTTCCATTCTTAACAAACTTCAACTTCTAATGTAGTGTTGACGTAACAGCTCCTGCCTCATGTATCCATGGCCTTCCTAACAATCATCTATAGACCGGGTGGATATCCATTACTTGGAAAGTAATTTGGAAATCACTCACACCTATCTTCACAAGAAGGTCCACCTCACCAATTACAGTCTTGCGAAAACCATCAAATGCCTTGACAATCATGCCACTATATCTCATCGGAGCTCCTTGATACGACAATCTGGACAGAGTTGACTTGGGAAGTACATTCAATGAAGATCTAATGTCAACCAACACATTTGACAAATCCTCCTCCTTGCAGTTCATTGATATGCGTAATGCTTAGTTGTGATTTCTACCCTCCTCAGGGAGTTCTTCATCACAAAAGCTCAAGTTGTTGCAGGAAGTGATGTTATCCATAATATGATCAAATTGATCCATCGTAACATCATGTTCCACCTAAGCTTGCTCAAATACCTTTTGCAATGCTTCTCTGTGCGCTTTAGAGTTCATGAGCAGAGACAACACTGAAATCTTGGAGGGAGTTTGGAGCAACTGCTCCACCACATTAAACTCTCTCTTCTTGATTAACCGGAGTACCTCATCATCATCATTAGGCTTCAAACTGCTGGATTCACCAGACTGACACCTTGGAGCGCTAACCGTATCCACTACAGGCACATCCACTTTCTTGCTGACAGATACATTTTCTACACTCTTTGGGAACATAAGCCCAAAAACACGACCGCTACGAGTCACCTTCGTGACATCGGCAATGCTCACAACATAACTGGTCATAGGTAATGGAACCTTTTGACCATTCTCTAACATAGTCGCATTATATTGGTACGGGACAGCTCTATCGGATGCATACGGGACGGGGCCCGCTAACCATATTACCAACGTCGATACCGATCTATTGCTGATACTATTACTGCTGCTGCTATCAAACTGAATTATTACTCTCTCTGGAGTCTTGAATACTAGCACTATAACATTCACATCGTCACCCAAGTGACGGGACTGAAGAATCTAGATGATACCTTCATCCATCAACCTCTGGATGTCTGTCTTCACAACCACACAACCTCGGGGGTTAACACTGCAAATTGCACAACCATCATGGTCATGCTCACAATCACTCACCAAACAAATATCCTTGTGCTTCCTCACCAAGGATCTTCTAATGAAACGGACATCATATACCTTGAACTCCCCAGGACATCCATTTACCATGTTAACAGAAGGATTACCATGAGCAGGTAGTGGGTTAGCTTTAACATTAGGCGCACGGTCCTCAAAGGACACCATCCCACTTTTGACCAACTTATGAACTTCGTATTTCAGGGGGTAACAGTTCTCAATATCATGTCCAGGAGCCCCTTGATGAAAGGCACAATGAAGATCTGGCTTATACAACCATGGAAGTGGTTCTGGGATTTGTGGCGGATTTCTCGATTGGAGAAGGTTCTTGAGAACTAGAGATGGGTACAATTCAGCATAAGTCATAGGAATTGGGTCGAAAGAGACCTTCTTCCTTTCAAAGTTCTGTTGTTGTTGATGATTATTGTTGTTGTTGTTGTTGTAGTTGTTTGTTCTTTGTTGTGGTTGTTGTTGACGTTGTTATTGAATTGGCACTAATTGATTGTTGGAAAATATTGGAATAACAGATGATACTTCATGATGATGTTTACGGGGTTGCAAATTCCTTCTGACATGAGGCCTCCTCCGCCTCCCAACCGATACTGCATTAGTCTCTCCTTCTTTCTTTCGGGCAAACCCATTGCCATACTTCTTGCTAGACGAAACCTCCTCTTTAGACAATCGTCCCTGTCAGACTCCTTCTTCTAGTCTCATCCCCATGTTTACCATTTTGGTAAAATCACTAGGGGAACTGGCGGTCATTCGCTCATAGTAAAATGATCTCAGGGTCTTGAGAAAAATCTTGGTTATCTCCTTTTCTTCCAAAGGAGGGGTAATCTGAGCAACAAGCTCTCTCCATCGCTGAGCGTACTCTTCGAACGTCTCCTTATACTTCTGAGACAATGACCTCAACTGGTCCCCATCCGGCGCCATATCCACATTATACTTGTACTGCTTCACGAAATCCTTACCCAAATCATTGAACATGCAGACACTCGTACTATCCAAACTCATGTACCACCTCAAAGCGGCACCAGTCATACTGTCTTGGAAATAATGAATCAATAATTGATCATTATCAGTTTGCGCCGACATCTTTCTAGCATACATGACGAGATGACTGAGTGGATAAGTATTCCCTTTATACTTTTCAAAGTCAGGGACTTTGAACTTCATCGGGATCTTAACATTAGGAACCAAGCAAAGTTCCGCAACACTCTTACCAAATAAATCTTTTCCCCTCAAGGTCTTCAACTCCTTTCGCAGCTCAAGGAATTGGTCTTTCATTTCATCCATCTTTTCATAAACATCCGGACCCTCAAACGGCTCGGAATGATAGATGGTGTCCTCAACACGAGGCAGAGTGTGAACGATCGGTGGTGGCACAGACATGACCAGGCTAGATGTCGACATGGAAGAAAAATTAGGCGCAAAGCCCTCATGCACAAGGTTGGGAGACATTCCCCACGAAAATCCGACAGGCATGACGGGAGCGAACTGAGTGGCAGGCACAGTTGAAGAAACAACCTCTGAAATGACCGTCCTCTGAGGAGGAGGAATTGCAAGCTATGGATAAGCTAGACGTCAATTAAACCAGAGTCGCCACCGCGCTTTTATTGTTTCCAAGGGAAAATGGAAAAGTACGAACAAAACCCAAAGATAAGAAGTTTTCAAATCAAAACTAATAAAATGCCAGAGATTAAAGGTAAGGGGGCTGTTTACACAGAGGGAAGGTGTTAGCACCTAAAGTGTCCTAGATACTCCTAGGGAGCCTTTTCTTGTGTGCATATGTATTTTTGTATAAAATGATGTTTGCAATAAAATGGAGTGGAGGGATGAGAAAAGAATTCATTAATTATATTTTTTTGTTTGACGAGACCTTCGGACTTGTGCCTACGTACCAACATAAAAATGAGGGATCAAAACCTCGTAGTTCGTGGTAACAATTTCAAAGTGAATGCATTGCTTTTAACAAAAATTTAAGTTTAAAAAAGGCACAAAAGGCCTAAAAGGTTTGAATTAGTGTTAGTTCTTTTTGTCTTTGGAAATCTTAAGTCAAGTATAGTTAAGTTCATTTACAAATTTGATTAAGAAAAGAGTTTAAAAATGCAATGGCATAAGGCCAAAGTTTCTAATTTGCAATATGGTCTATGTTTAGAAAAAAAACATAAGCAAAGAAGATTTTAAAAATTTTAAAATAAGTGGGGAGGATATGAAGAGACTAATCCTAAGAACAAATTTAAAAGTTAAGAGTTAAAAAGATCTGACCAATGGGATGCAATCCAATAGACAAGAATGTCATATAGAAACCCAAATTTCCCTTGGACTTTAGAATCAAGCAATATCAATACACAAATAGAAAGATGAAGAGCAAGGCATCAAATAAAGATAGCCACGTCTAAGCTTAACAACTCTATGATCTTCTTCATAATCTCACATGTATCAGATGAAATCAGAGATAGGCATTAAGCACAAGTTCAAAGTAACAACTTCAATAAGACCATGTAGTTGATGAACTCAAATGGGATCTCAACACTTGCTTCAGATGAAAATTCACTTCACAAGCACTTGGTTTCATGAAAGTTGGCATTGGCCAAGTCCTTTTGCACAGGGAGTGTTGCCTAATTCTAAGTCCAATGTCTCGGATTAAATCCAACAGTCCACACAAATGTCTTTTAGGGTTTTTATTGTTATTATGCACATTAAGGTCAAAAGACCACAAACACAAACAAGTATATACAATCACAATGTAATCACAAGATATGGCTCAAATGAGCAAAGTGAAAATGGCATTAAAGTAAACAAGTTAAATGGTATGAATAATGGCAAATGAATAAAGACTTGAATTTAAAGTGCGTAAAAGTAAATGGCTTGAAATTAGATGTTAGTTGTTAGTGGATTAGAAGTTAGTATTGCTTTTTCTTTTGTTGTTTAAGTCATTCTTTGGAGAACACTCAACCCACTATTCACAAGCATGGATCCTTGAACCAAGACATCTTCCAAAGGAAGGAAAAAAGGCCAAGTTTCCAAAAAAATACCATGAAAGAGGGGAGACTTACAATCTCACTTACTAGAATGATATGCCTTTTTGTGTCAAAAATTTAGCGATATGTTAAGCAATCGTAATTGGACTTATGTAGAAGTCACAACTATTTGAGATCGGACAATAGAAATTTTAGTGTTAATGCATGTTAGAGATATGGTATTATGAACCATACTCCTAAAACATACCACACTTAAAAGAAAATGCAAAAGGGGTGGACCTAATCTCATCCACACTTATGTTGATTTTGCAATCAACCAGCCTTAGGATATTGAGATATCATAGGTCCATGAGATGAATGAGAAGAGAATGGGATTGAGATGAAGAGGGAGGGGAAATGGAATCAACACAAATTGGTCAAAGGAGGACTTTTATCAAATTAAAATCACTAATTCATTTTGGGAGATGAAATGTACATTTCATCAATTCCCTAATTCCAATGATTTTAACTCAACAAAGTCAAATCAACATTGACCAAGGCCCAACAACACAAGTCAAACTAAACAAGTCAATATCAAAATCTCAACACAATTTATTTGGCAATTAAACAATTAAAATTAATTAAAAAATGCATTAAATTAAATTACGGTTGGTCAAAATCCTAAAACCTCATCAAAACACCAAATAAATGACCATGAGATTTATCATAGGTCAAACAAGGTCAAAGGACCTTGGACAAAAAAATTCATAATTTTTGGAAACTTAAAACTATTTTTTAACAATTAAAAGTATTCACAAAAACATTAAATCATAAAAAATATTAATAATGATCCAAAAAATAATTTTAATTCAGAAAATGAAAGAGGAATTTATTTAAGAATTTTTCGTGAAAGTCTCATATTTTATGGATCAATATTAAAATTAATACGAATTAATGAAAATAAGTCAATTAAATAAACAATCAGAAAATAGCAAAAAATGTGGACCACTTGATCTGCCTCATTAATTGAGGTGGCAGATCAAGTGGATGAGAGAGTGCGTTCCATGATGGACCCTGGTCAATGTGCCACACGTGTGGTAATTAGTTTGTACGCTCAAGATTAAAACAAAATGGATGGATCATATGGTTCTGAGACATGCCAACGCATCGTCGGAGCTGTAACTCCGGTTTTCTTCTCCGGTGGACCTCACCGGACTGGTCAACCTTCAACCATCACCAAAATAAAAATAAAAAAGAGGACATAAATTTAAAGTAAAAATGCTCAGGAGCTCGAATCTGGCCTCAGTTTCTCCTAACTCCAAGTATATTGAAAGATACAGGGAGTTGAAATTTTAGGATCATGAATTGAGTTGCTTCGATTTGACCTCAAAGCAACTCAATCTTCCTGCCTACATTGGTAGGACTTCAGACAACCGAAAAATCAAGAAGAATTATGGAGAATTGTGTGAGAAATGAAGAGATGAAAAATTGAGAAATTCACCTTCACTGCAGGTCTGGATGAACACGATCTTGCTTCCAATTGCACTTGGCCTTGCTCTGGACACTTGATGGAATGAAATTGAATCAAAAGGGAAGTAGGACTCTTTGAGATTTGAATCTCAAATCAGTGGAGATTCAAACGCGATTTCTAATGGAAATCCTCAAGGTTATCCTTTGAATGAGAGGGTTTGGAGCTAGGGATTCAAAGCTGACGTGCAGGGTTTTTCAATTCTGAATGCAAGGGACTCTATTTATAGCCAAGGCATTGCTAATTGCACACTTGATTCAAGTTTTCAAAAATAGTAACTTTGCTTGCATGGATGCATGGTCGTGTGATAGGACCATGTAATCATTCCTTCAGGTCCAAAATTATGTACAAACATTGCTGAAGTCGTGTGGAAAGGCCATGCATTTGTGTATGGAAGATTCAAGTTCACTTATGCCAAATGGTGATCCAAGTTCAAGCCATGCGCAAGTCACTCATACTTTGTCCAAATAGGATGAAATTGGACTTTTTGAAAAGTTTAGATCAAGAGGAACAAATTTAATGTTTAACACTTTTTCATTTGAAGCTTGGATCATGATGAATTTTGAGGTGGTAGTTGGGAAAATCAAACATATCAAAAAAAAATTCTAAGTGTTAAGCCATATGTTCACTTCTTCCACCTTCGCTAACTATTTATATGAGCTTCAAATAAGAAAGGTTCCTTCATAAAAGTTGTAACTATCTAAAATTACTTCAAAGTGGTCACAAATTTTACCTCATTTGGATTTAGCATGAAGGAGTTATGAATTTTTGAAGTTGAGGAAAATCACTTGTTCAATGGCATTGGTCCAAAATGACCTATAATGTCTCCTCATATCACATGCATTTAAGAGTTGAATTTAATCTTACTCCAAACATAAATATTTAAGTAGACATATTAAATTTGATCATGCAACTTAAATATCTTTCATCTCATAAAAATTGAGCAAGTTATGGCCTTGGGAAGTTGACCTCCAAATTAGGGTTTAGACAAAATGACATATAATCTTTCACCATAAAAAATGACTTTCCAAGCAAAACTAGCTTTAGACCTAAACATGAAAGTTGTTTGTAATGTAATTTATAGTAACTGTTCTCTTGGAATCATTTTCATAGGACAAATATTGTAGGATATAGGGTCTAGGGAACCCCAGTTTTGATCAGTTGACTTCCTCTGGTCAATCACCATGAACCAACTTGCTAGCTTGATATTCTATTGACTTTTGGGACCAATGGGGGATCATATATGCATAAGATGATTAAATTTTAAGTATCCTATGAAATATTTGATCAATTGGTGAAGAAGCTTGTTGAAGAAGTCGCATAAGATACCTAAATAAATTAGGGTTTCCAAGGAAAACAAACTCCAAACTCTTGATGAATTCTTGATCAAAACAACATGTGAAGATCATGGGGATCCATATATGACGCTTAGAGCCATAGTAAACCAATTCTTGATTGAACTCCTTGCATTGAGGGTCTTAAACCCTAGATGTGAGCTTGATAGATCAAAGGTGAGCATGTGCCCTACCTAGAAAAAAAGTTAAACTATACAATGACATATTTTTGTATTTTGATTAGTAAATGATAAAAATACAAAGTATGGTACAATCAAATTATGCTTGGTGATCTCTCCCAATGCAAACCAAATGAATGAGGGGTAAGGAGGATGCCAAGATGTGATCCCAATGCCAATGCATATGATGAGATAGCATGAAGGATCTTAGGGTCAAAATTGGGGTCTTACAAAAGCTAAATTCACAGTCTTTTCTATTATGGACGGATTTTCCGGTTATAATAAGATTAAGATGGCACTCAAATATATGGAAAAGACCATATTCATTACACCTTGGGGTACATTCTATTATAGAGTGATGCCTTTCGGTTTAAACAATGTTGGTACAACATACCAGAGAGATATGGCCACTCTTTTTCATGATATGATGCATAAATAGATCGAGGTCTACATCGATGATATGATTGCCAAATCAAGTGATGAAGAAGAGCATGTTGATCATTTGTTGAAGTTATTCCAGCATTTGAGGAAGTACAAACTCCGCTTGAATCCCAATAAATGTACTTTTGGTGTTCGTTATGGTAAGTTGTTAGGCTTTATTGTCAGCGAGAATGGTATTGAAGTTAATCCTACTAAGGTCAAAGCAATACAAGAAATGCATGCGCCCAAAACTGAGAAGCAAGTCAGAGGTTTTCTCGACAGCTTGAATTATATCTCAAGATTTATATCGCATATGACTGCCACATGTATGCCTATATTTAAGCTTCTTCGGAAAGATCAGTCTTGTGATTGGACCAAAGATTGCCAAAAAGATTTTGACAGTATTAAAGAGTATCTGCTTGAGCCTCCGATTCTGTCTCCACCTGTTGAAGGAAGATCGTTGATAATGTATTTGACTGTGCTCGAAGAAAGTATGGGTTGTGTTCTGAGTCAACAAGATGAAACTAGAAAGAAAGATTATGCAATTTAGTACCTCAGTAAGAAAATCACCGACTGTGAGACTCGGTATTTTATGCTAGAAAAGACTTGTTACACATTGGCTTCGGCTGCTAAGCGTCTACGTCAGTATATGTTGAATCATACTACTTGGTTGATATCTAAAATGGATCCAATCAAGTATATTTTTAAGAAGCCTGATTTAACTGGGAGAATTTCCCGTTGGCAGATGTTGTTATCTGAGTATGATATTGAATACCGATCTCAAAAAGCTATCAAATGTAGTGTCTTGGTTGACCACTTAGCTCACCAACCAATTGAAGATTATTAGTCAGTGCAGTATGATTTTCCTAATGAAGAGATCTTGTATCTAAAAATGGAACATTGTGATGAACCATTGCTTGAAGAAGGGCCAGAGCCTGATTCCCGTTGGGGCATGGTATTTGATGGAGCTGTTAATCAGTATGGTAATGGAATTAGGGCAGTGATTATTACTCCTCAAGGCACTCATTTTCTGTTTACAGCTAGCTTAACTTTCAAATGTACAAACAATATGGCTGAATATGAAGATTGCATTATGGGGCTTGAAGAGGCCATTGATCTCAGAATAAAATATCTTGACGTCTATGGAGATTCATCTTTGGTTGTGAATCAGAACAAAGGTGAATGGGAGACGAATCAACCCGGTTTGATACCATATAGAGATTATGCGAGGAGGATTTCAACTTTCTTTACAAAGGTTGAGTTTCATCATATCCCTCGAGATGAAAACCGGATGGCAGATGCTCTTGCAACGTTGGCTTCAATGATTATGGTGAAGTTCTGGAATAAAGTTCCCAATCTGACTATGATGCGTCTTGATAGGCCAGCTCATGTGTCTGTTGTTGATGAAGTTAAAGATGAGAAGCCATGGTATTATGATATCGAGTGTTTTTTCCAAAGTCAGATTTACCCGCCTAGGGCATCTTTAAAAGATAAGAAGACTTTGAGAAGATTAGCTGGTAACTTCTACCTGAATGGCGATGTGCTTTACAAGAGAAACTTCGATATGGTTTTGCTCAGATGCGTGGATGGACACGAAGCATACTTATTGATGACTGAAGTCCATGAAGGTTCTTTTGGTACTCATTCCAACGAACATGTTATGGCAAAGAAGATATTGAGGGCGGGTTACTATTGGCTGACAATGGAATCTGGCTGTTGCAAGTTTGTGAAGAAATGCCACAAGTGTCAAATTTATGCAGATAAGATTCATGTTCCTCTGACATTGTTGAATGTCATTTCCTTTCCATGGACTTTCTCCATGTGGGGAATTGATATGATTAGCATGATTGAGCCTAAAGCTTCAAACGAACATCGCTTCATTCTAGTGGCTATTGACTACTTCCCAAAGTGGGTTGAAGCAGCATCGTATGTGAATGTAACCAAGCAAGTTATTGTAAGGTTTATCAAGAATCGGATTATATGTCGTTATGGTGTGCCAAGTAAGATCATTAATGATAATGGATCTAACTTGAATAATAATATGGTGGAAGCTCTTTGTAAAGACTTCAAGATTGCATACCATAATTCTTCTCCCTACAGACCTAAGATGAATGGGGTTGTTGAAGCTGCGAATAAGAATATTAAGAAGATCATTTAGAAGATGGTTGTGACCTACAAGGATTGGCACGAGATGCTCCCGTTTGCTTTGCATGGGCACCGTACATCTATTCGCACTTCAATAGGGGCAACCCCTTTCTCACTTGTTTATAGCATGGAAGTTGTGCTCCTAGTAGAGGTTGAGATCCCATCATTGTGTGTCTTGATGGAACTCAGTTGACAAAAGTTGAATGGTGCCAAACCAGATATGATCAGCTGAATTTGATTGAAGAGAAAAGGTTGACTGCCATGTGTCATGGCCAGTTATATCATCAGAGAATGACGAAAGCATTTGACAAGAAGGTCAAACCTCGTGCATTTAGAGAAGGTGACCTTGTGTTCAAAAAGATTCTATATTTCAAACCTGATGTTGGGGGCAAATGGACTCCTAATTATCCCGATAGATTGAGTACCCCGCCTTGGGGAAATTTATGCAAAAATTAGGGATTATAGCAAGTAACTGCATTCGGCTGATCTCCAGTCTTGAGCAATTCAGTCAACTCGGATCCATCATTCTCAACCAAAACCGAGAGCACAGTGGATATTGAAGTTGGTAGAAGGATTAGTGATCATTGTATTCAATGTAGCCCTTTTCCATGTAAATTACCATTTTTCCACTTTTGTAAAGATCTATGGAGTCTTGTCATATACAGGCTACCACTTTATTAAATAAAGTTGGGCTTTTTATCCATTGTTTCTACTCTTATTTATTTTTCAGCTAAATAGAATTGAATTTTTATGATGATAATTTTGAAATATTTAAATAAAAATGAAAACCATTTTTCTTAAAATAACGAAAGCAATTACTTCTAAAAAAGCAATCAACTTCATTCAAGAAATATCAACAGCAGCCTGAGAACAGGTAAGTCTTAAAATGCGGAACATCGTTGGTCTTTCCCCAAGCAGTTGGTTTGGTCACTTTTTCCTTCCCAACGGCAATTCAGTTTCTCCAGTCGAGTTTTGTGATCTCCTTCCCAACGGTTTACTTGATTCAGCGCAGGATTTTATTCCTCTCAGGTCGCCAGCAAAGTTCACTCCTGAACCCCGCCATCACTGATTCTTGAGCAGTATTTTTGGTCCTCTGCAAGGTTGTCTCCAATGTGGCATTGTGTTGACCTAAAATTACCCGCAGAGTTGATGATTTAGATCCTCGACAGATATTTTCTATCTCCCCAGTCAGGGTCGAGTGGTTTGCGATGGATGGTTTATGTTCATCCCCAGCTTTTTCTCCAGATGATGCCTCCATCCTATCGAGATTAGTCGAGTGTTGTGGCGGTGATTCAGATCAGTGACATGTGTATCCTTTGTGATTATTTTTTCAGCATAATCATCATTCATATATACATATACACATACATTCGTACGTCATATATTTCATTTCGCATTATTATTGCATTTGATTCCTTATTTTTCCAATCCTCTGCCATGGTGATATCCTTTCCCCACGCAAATTTGGTGCGTCTTTCCTCCCTCAGTTGTAGAGTGTCAGCCCCTTTAAGCGGAAAGAATTTAACCTTTCTCATTCCCCGCTGAGATATTTCCTTGTGGATGATTATTACTTTAGTTTCCTCCCCGGTTGATTATCTGGGTGGAACCGCTCCCCCTGAGTTATATCCTCACCGGGTCGAGTCATTTGTTTGACCGTTTCTTTCTAGCTCTTACCTAGATAGATGCTTTTGGTCCCTCGAAAGTTTGTTACCCAGTAACTGGTAATATTCTTCTCGATTTACGAGTACCTTACTCTTACCCAATACCCGGTAACAGTAATCTACTTCCTCTTGTTTTTCCCCAGCGAATTCGTTTTTACGTTTCCCCGGGTAGTCTATCCTTGATATGTTCATCCTAATCAATGACGAATATTCTTCCCTTTGATTCTATCCTTGATATGTTCATCCTAACCGATGATGGATATTCTCCCCCCTTTGTGGTTTTCTACCCAGTAAAAAGGTAGTTGTAATCCCTATTGCTTTCTCAGAGAGTTAATCCTTGATATGTTCATCTTGACCGATGATGGGTTTTCTCCTCTTTACGGTCTTCTGCCCAGTAACCGGTAGTTGCAAATCCCGCTGTTCCCTGCTGAGTCTATCCTTGATATGTTCATCTAACTGGTGATAGACGTTCTCTTTTCGGTATTCTATCCAGTAACTGATAGATATAGTTCCTACTTTTCATTGGCAGTCTATCCTTGATATGTTCATCTTAACCGATGACGGATATTCTTCCCTTTGAGTTTATCCTTGATATGTTCACTTTAACCAGTGACAGATATTCTCTCTCTTTGGTCTTCTGCCCAGTAACCGGTAGTTATAAATCCTATTTGGCTTTTCCCTAGAAGGTTATTCTTATCCAGTAACCGGTAATGAATACACCTCTTGCGTCCGTCAGCGAGTCATCCTTGATATGTTTACCCTAACCGGTAACGGATGCCTGCCTGTCAGATTATGTTATCTTCCTATCCAGTAACCGGTAATAGATAATATATTTCTAATACTCTTATGTTGAAGATTATTCTTCCCCAGTTAAGTTTGGATACATATTTCCTCAGTGAAATTGCCATCCCCTATTTGGTTGGAGTATTTCAGTTTTATTCTGATTTACCCGTTTCCCCTGTAGACTTTACCCTTTTTCCCCAATCGGGTCCTTCCATTGATTTATTTTCATGGAATTACCCTCGTGTCCCCAACAGTTTTTTAAGTCATAGTCTGACTTACACACAACTTTTTATCCCTAGAGTCTCTGTCTCCCCAGTGAATTTTTCTTACAGAATGCATTATGCTCCTATGGACTTTCAGTCTCTCCGGATTTCTTTTCCTTTGTGGCAATATTTTCCCCACAAATCTTGTTTTAACATTTTCATATCATATGCATCATGAGGTCTCTTAGGGACCAAAATTTATTTCTATATGTTGTTATTTAAGTTCATTCTACTGAGTCGATACGAAGATTTTAACCTTCACATCCTCGGTTAGAATGTCCTTAAATAGGGGCAGCTGTAAGACCCTAATTTTGACCCTAAGATCCCTCATGCCATCTCATCATATGCATTAGCATTCGGATCACACCTTAGCATCCTCTTTACCCTTCGTTCATCCAGAGAGATCACCAAGCACTTTTTATTGCATCATACTTTGTTTTCATTATTTACTAACCAAAATACCAAAAATATGTCAATGTATAGTTTGTTGCTTTTGTAGGTAATATGCATGCTCACCTATGCTCTATCAAGCTCATATCTAGGGTTTAAGACCCTCAATGCTAGGAGCACAATCAAGAATTGGTTTACATTGGTTCTAAGCATCATATATGGATCCCTATGATCTTCACATATCATTTTAATCAAGAAATCATCAAGAGTTTGGAGTTTGTTTGCCTTGGAAACCCTAATTCATCTGGGTATCTTATGTGACTTCTTTAACAAGTTTCTTCAACATTTGATCAAATATTTCAAGGGATAATTCATATTTCATAATATTACACATATATGATTCTCCATGAGTCCCAAAAGTCAAGAGAATGTCAAGGTAGAAAGTTGGTTCATGGTGGTTGATCAGAGAAAGTCAACTGGTCAAAACTGGGGTTCCCTAGACCCTATCTCCTACAATGTTTGTCATATGAAAATGATTCCAAGATAAAGGTTACTCAAAATTACATTCCAAACAACTTTCATGTTTAAGTCAAGAGCTAGTTTTTCTTGGAAAGTCATTTTTCATGGTTAAAGATTATAGGTCATTTTGTCTGAATCCTAGTTTAGAGGTTAACTTCCCAAGACCATAACTTGATCAATTTTTATGAGATGAAAGCCATTAAAATTCCGTGATCAAATTCAATATGTCTAATTATCCTTTGATTTTTATAGGAAGTTCAAATTCAACTTTTAAATGCATGTGCCAAGAGGAAACATTATAGGTCATTTTGGGACACTACCATTGAACAGGTGATTTTCCTCAACTTCTAAAATGCATAACTCCTTCATTCCAAATCCAAATGAGGTCAAATTTATGACCAAATTGAATAAGTTGGAAAGAGCTACAACTTTGATGAAGGAACATTTTTCATTTAAAGTCCATAGGAAAAGTTATTCAAGGTGGAAGAAGTGAACATTTGACTTGGGACTTAGAAAACTTTCAAATATGTTTGATTTCCCAAACTTCGGCCTCAAAATTCATCATGATCCAAGCTTCAAACAAAAAAGTGTTCAACATGAAATTTGTTCCCCTTGATCTCACCTTTCGAAAAAGTTCAAGATCATCTCATTTGGCCAAAGGATGGAGGACTTGCGCATAGGTGCAATATGAGGAACCGTTTGGATGATTTTCACTTCCACATTTCATACACAATTGCATGGCCTAACAACATAATTTCAGCGTGATTCTTACTCATTTTTGGACCTGAATACATCACTTTATGATCCTATCACACGCCCATGCAAGCATGCAAAGGGAATTTCTCACTTTTTCCAAATTTGGAAGTGTGTGGAAATGAATCTCATTGGCTATAAATACAACCCCCATTGCTCAGAATTAAAGACCTCATGCCCAAGCATTGAACCTGCAATCCAAACCCTCTCTATTAAAGGATAATCTTGAAGGTTTTCTTTGGAAAATCGAGTTTCAAATCTCCATCTGTTTTGAGATTGAAACTCCAAGAGTCCAAACCATTTCTTGATCCTAATCACTTCTAACAAGCATCTGAAGCAAGGCCAAGCACAATTGGAATCAAGATCAAGCAAGTTTGAAGTTCCATTGAAGGTGAACTTTCAGAACCTTCATCTCTTCGATTCTCCCTCAATTCTTCACCATTCTTTGTGATTTTTGGTTGTCTGGAGTCCTATCAATATAGGCCAGAAGATTGAGTTGTTCTGAGATCAAATCGAAGCAACTTAGTTCATGATCCTCAAAATTCAAATCCATGTATCTTTTTATATACTTGGAATTGGAGAAAATTGAGACCAGATTCGAGCTCCTGCGCATTTTTTCTTTAAATCTATGTCTTTGTTTTTCATTTTGGTGATGGTTGATGGTGAACCAGTCCGGTGAGGTCCACTGGAGAAGAAGACCGGAGCCCTAGCTCCGGTGATGTGTTGTCACACATCTCAGCCACAGGATCCATTTGAAATGTTTTAATCTCAACCTTTATTTTTGATTGCCAAGCCTGCAGTGCGTTTGACTCAGGTACTTGTGGAATGCGCGCTTCTGGCCATCAGATTTTCCACCTCAATTAATGAGGCAGATCTGATGGCCCTTGTTTTTTTGAATTTCTTTTTATTTTCTGATTTTTCATTTAATCCATTTATTTTGATTAATTCACATTAATTTCACTTTTAATCCAAAAAATATGGGGATTTCACCAAAAAATCTTTAAATATTTTCCTCTTTCATTTTTTGAATTAAAATTATTTTTTGGATTAATTTTGATATTTTTTATGAATTAATTGTTTTTGTACATATTTTTAATTGTTTAAAAATACTTCCGACTTTTCAAAAATTGTGAAATTTTTTGTCTAAGGTCCTTTGACCTTGTTTTGACCAAATTATATTTAATTTAAACGCATTTTTAATTTGATTTTTAATTGATTAATTGTGTAGAAATCATGTTGAGCCATTTTTATTGACTTGTGAAGTTTGACTATGTGTTTGGGCCTTGGTCAAGGTTGATTTGACTTTTGTTGAGTAAAAATCATTGGATTTAGGGGATTGATGAAATGTACATTTCATCTCCCAAAATGAATGAATGATTTTAATTTGATAAAATTCCTTCCATGACCAATTTGTGTTTCTCTTATCTCCCCTCCCTCTTCATCTTCAATCCCATTCTCTCTTATGCTTTCCATTGACCAATGAAGTCTCAATATCCTAAGGCTAATTGGTTCATCAATAACTTTGTGTTAGATGAACCAATACAAGTATGAATGAGATAGGTCCATCCTTTGATCTTTTTTCTTTTTATGTGTGGTATGTTTTAGGAGTATGATTCACTATACCATATCTCAAATATGCATTAACACCAAAATTTCTATTGCCCGACCTTAGATAGTTGTGACTTCTACATAAGTCCAATTACGATTGCTTAACATATAGATAAATTTTGACTCTAAAGGCATAGCATTCTAGTAAGTGAGATTGTAAGTCTCCCCCCTTTCATGGTATTGTGTGGAAACTTGGCCTTTTTTTTCCTTCCTTTGGAAGATATCTTGATTCAACGATCCATGCTTGTGAATAGAGGGTTGGGTGTTCTCCAAAGAATGACTTAATCAATTGAAAAGTAAAACATCACTAACATCTAATCAACTAAATTTTACTAACTTTTGTTATTATTGCCTTTTATTTTTCGAGTCATTTACTTTATGCAATTTAATTTCAAGTCATTTACCATTTCATTTGTCATTTACATCTCATTTACCTTGTTTATGTTTATGTCATTTTCATTTTGCTCATTTGAGCCATATATTGTGATTGTATATATTTATTTGTGTATTTTGTATGTGTTTATGGTCTTAGGACCTTAAAATACTTAATAAACAACAAAAACCCTAAAAAAATGTTTGTGTGGACTGTTGGGTTTGATCTGAGCTTTTGGACTTAGAGTTAGGCAACATCCCATATGCAAAAGGACATGGCCAATGCCAACATTTCTGAAACCAAGTTATTGTGATTTTTAGCTTTCATCTGATGCAAGTATTGGGATCCTCATGAATTCATCTGCTACATGGTCTTGATGCAACTGTTACTTTGAACCTGTGTCTGATGCCTTATTCTGAGCTAATCAAGGAGTATGTCATCTGATACATGAGGAGATAAAGAAAAGTGTTAGCTGTGAAGTTGCTTGCTTGGATGTGGCTATCTTTATTTGATGTCTTGCTCTTCATATTGCTAATTGCTTGTTGATTATTGCTTGATTCAAAGTCCAAAGGGAAAGTGGGTTTTCTATATGACATTCTTGTTTGTTGGGTTGCATCCCATTGGTCAGATCTTTTCAACTCTTAACTTTTAATTTCATGATTAGGATTAGTCTCTTCATCTTCTCCCATTTGTTAAATTTCAAAATCTCTCCCCTTTTTCAAAATATTTCTTTGTTTGTGATTTCAAATTTAGACTCTTTTGCAAATTAGAAACTTTGGCCTTATGCCATTGCATTTTTAAACTCTTTTCTTAATCAAATTTGTAAATGAACTTAACCATATTGACTTAAAATTTCAAAAGACAAAAAGAACTAACACTCATTCAAACTCTTTTAGGCTCTTTTATGCCTCTTTTAAACTTAATTTTTTATTAAAAGAAATCCACTCATTTTGAAATTGTTACCACGAACTACGAGGTTTTGATCCCTCATTTTTATGTTTGTATGTAGGCACGAGTCCGAAAGTCTTGTCAAACACAAAAATATAATTAATGAATTTTTTTGTCATCTCTAGACTCTATTTATTACAAACATCTTTCATACGAAAAACACATACACACATAAAAAATGGCTCCCTAGGAGTACCTAGGACACTTTAGGTGCTAACACATTCCCTCTGTGTAACCAACCCCCTTATTTGTAATTCTGACATTTTATTAGTTTTGATTTGAAAACTTCTTATCTTTGGGTTTTGTTCGTATTTTTCCCTTTTCATTTGGAAACAATAAAAGCGCGGTGGCGACTCTGGTTTTATTAACGTTAAGTTTATCCATAGCTTAATGATCATGAATTTACCGCTACACTAATACCTTCCCTCTGTGTAACCAACCCCCTTACCTGTAATCTCTGACATTTTATTATTTTTAATTTGAAAACTTCTTATCTTTAGGTTTTGTTCGTACTTTTTCCCTTTTCCTTTGGAAACAATAAAAGCGCAGTGGAGACTCTGGTTTTATTGACGTCAAGTTTATTCATAGATCGATGGTCATGAATTTAACGCTACAACCTCTTATACTAATGTTACGGATGCAGTCTCCTCCAACATTGGTAACAACCCCAATGCTTTCAACCTTACTGAAGAAGAAAGTCTAAAACCCATTCCGCAACCATATTGAGGCATCACATATATCATTTCATCAACACTTAAACAAATTGCACAACACGGAAATTGCTCAAGGATCCACTTAGTCCTTGTTAAATAATAAACAACACTGTATATGGATTCACCTAGTCCATATAGCAACAAGACACAAAACATCGCAACGGAAATCATTTAGATAATTAAGTTGAGTCGTACATCTACACATTCAAAAGAAAACAAGCAAACAAATGCCCATCACAACTATCATATACAATGATATACAAAAGGGCATTGTTACTATCAAAATCATGAAAAACGTCCATTAACCCCTGAGTGTTACAATCCTAATCAGAGCAATGACGCCAAAAGTGTGCTACCACTATCCTCCTCTCAACGCGGAGCACCTGCACGTTACCAATATAAAGGTAACGGCCAACAACAAAAGGGTGAGATACTCAAATCATATAATCAAGATAATGATAAGCAATATATAAGTAAATTCGGAAAGTTAGAAATATTGTTACCACATCGCACAATCCTTCACTTGAATGCTTATGTATTTAATCATAAACAAAGTCAATAATCATCCACAACATCAATGTTACATCATAGCATCTCATCACTTTAACATTTCATCAATCCATCATAAAACATTACGATTCATCGCATCATCGCAAAATATCACCGCACATCATAAACGGTCACATAACAACAATTATCACAAAATGCAGAAATAAACATAACCAACATATGTGACTCAACTATGGAAATGCTATGCGGTACCGACTCGTCGCTTTGCCATCAAGGCCAAGGCTTTATGCCCACTTTGCTTTTGCCAAAAGGCCACGTCGCTATTTCCAAAAGGCCACGTCGCTTATGCAAATGTATGTGACTCCATGATAAATGATACACATACACCAAAATCATCATCGCATCAACATAACTCATCACAATGGCCGAAGCCCACGTCGCTATTGCCATTCAGGCCACGTCTCCATTCACATGCATAAAAGCATTCACGCAACATCATCTTCACCAACATTCATACATATGTTTTTATATAAAACAAATGAGAATATTCATCACAATCAATTGTTTCATCATACAATCTCTTAGGTAATTCAACCTCATGCTATGTTTATTTACATCGCACACCTACACACTATAGTTAAGTGGTATTCCTCATTAATCAAATAGGCTTCCTACTATATCAATTATTAATCACTTTTCCAAAATAATCACTTATTAAAATAAGCCCTTATAATGGCCTATAAACATCAACAACATGTAGAAAATTTCATAAGCTTCGCAACGCTTCGAACGGGGACCAAAACGGGGTTACGGTTCAAAAGTTATGACTTTTTGAAGTTTACAAAAGAATTCTGTTTTCAACTCAATTGGCGCCGCGAACTCTCTTTCGCGCCGCGAATTTAGCAGAAAACAGAGAAAATGCGTTTTTGACCGTTAAATACCTTCCGGACCTCCGATTACGATTCCGTAAAAAGTCTCATTCTCAGAATTCAACGAACTACAATATTTTCAATATTACAAAGCCATTCTAACCACAATTTAACTTTTATTTCATCATTCTAAACATCATTCAATTAATTTCCAACACTTCCTAAATTCACAATTTGTGAAATTACTCATACTTTAATTCATCAACACAATAGCATATTTTTCACAACATACATCAACCACAAACCATCAACAACAACACAACACACAATGTTATTTATCATTCTTATAAACCTAACCCTAACATTTTGCAAGGAATTGATACATGTTCAATAATCACAAACAATCAACACTACATCAAGAACACAAACAACATTTTCAAAGCAAGGAATCCAATCACAACATCAAAACCCAACAATACCATCTAACAACCATTACCCACATAAAACCCATCATTTTCATAATTATAGGAAATGATAACTCACACCCTTACCTTAGAGATGATGATTGAGTTACTCTATAGTGTTCTAGCAAGCTTGGGTTGATCAAGATGATGCCCTTCTTCTCCAATTTCCTCTTCCTCCTCCAAACCCTAACTTTTCTCTCTTTTCTTCTCTTTTCTCCTCCTTCTCTCTACTTATTTCTATTTCTCTTCTTTCTCTTTCTATCTTATTTCTATTCTATTTCTATTCTATTTCTATTCTATTTCTATTCCTTGTTTTAATTAAATAAAAACTAACTAATGGGCTTAATTGTTACACCTCCCTTAATTACTATATACACCACTAGGCCCAATAGCTATTATACCACAATTCTCATAATTAAACTCTAATAATAAATTAACACACAATAAAATATTTTACCGAAATAATTATAAATCAAACATTATAAAAATAATAATAATAACACTTAATAAAAATCGGGGCTTACAACTCTCCCCCACTTAAATATTTTCGTCCTCGAAAATTACCTCATTCGAATAACTCGGGGTAGGAGTCGCGCATCCTGTTCTCCAATTCCTATGTCGTGCTTTCTCCGACTGCACCAATCCAAACAACCTTCACCAAATCAATTTCCTTTCCCCGTAGGGACTTCGTCTCACGACCTTCGATCCTCAAAGGCATCGTCTCAACCGTAAGGTTATCGCGCACTTGAATATCATCCATTTGAATCACATGAGACGGATCCGAAATATACTTCCTAAGTTGAGACACATGGAACACGTCATGCAAATTCGAGAGGTTTGGCGGTAACACCACTCTATAAGCAACTTTTCCCACTCTACTCGTAATTTGATACGGTCCAATGAAACGAGGAGTCAACTTCTTAGCTTTCAATGCTCGTCCAACACCGGTCGTAGGTGTGACTCTTAGAAACACATGATCACCCTCTTGAAATTCCAAATCCTTTCTCCTCTTATCATGATAACTCTTTTGCCTACTTTGAGAAATCTTCATCTTATCCCGAATCATCTTAACCGTCTTGGTAGTTTCTCGAACAATCTCGGGTCCAAGTACCACACTTTCACCAGATTCATGCCAACACAACGGAGTCCTACACCTCCGCCCATACAAATCTTCAAAAGGTGTCATTCCAATACTTGAATGGTAACTATTGTTGTAAGTAAACTCCATCAACGGAAGGTGAGTATGCAATGAACCTCCTTGTTCAAGAATACACGCCCTTAACAAATCTTCCAAGGATTGGATAGTCCTCTCCGTTTGACCATCCGTCTGAGGATGATACGCCGAACTCAACCTCAACTTGGAACCTAAAGCTTCTTGCAAACTCTTCCAAAATTCTGAAGTGAACCTCGGATCTCTATCCGAAACAATACAAAGAGGAACACCGTGCAGCTTCACAATAACATTGGTATAAATCTCCGCCAACTTCGACACTGGATAACTTATGTTAATAGGAATAAAGTTAGCCGACTTCGTAATCCTATCAACAATCACCCAAATAGCATCACATCCTCTAGATGTATTCGGTAAACCCGTCACAAAGTCCATGGAAATGCTATCCCACTTCCACTCAGGAATTTCTAATGGTTGCATTAACCCCGCAGGTTTCTGATGCTCCACCTTTGATTTCTGGCAAGTCAAGCACGCATACACGAAATGAGCTACTTCACGCTTCATTCCCGACCACCAAAATAATCTTTTCAAATCTTGGTACATCTTAGTCGCTTCGGGATGAATACTCAAATTACTCCTATGGCTTTCTTCCAAGATCATCCTTTTTAAATCCACATCATCGGGAACACAAATCCTATCACGAAACCTCAACACACCTTGTGCATCCAATTTGAAATCCTCATTCTCAGATTATCCGAGTCCAATAATCACATCAACAAGTTTCATATCCAACTTCTGAGCCTCTCTAATGCTATCAAGAAAATCATTGTTAATCTTTAACATACCCAAAATCACACTTCTTGGTGTCACCTCGATCACTAAGCTCATATCTCGGAATTTCTCAATCAACTCCAACTCTTTCATCACCAAGGTTGACATATGCAAAGTTTTCCTACTTAGAGCATCGGCCACAACATTCGCTTTTCCCGGATGGTAGTTCAACCCAAAGTCATAATCCTTTAGCAATTCCAGCCATCACCTTTGTCTCATGTTCAGCTCTTTTTGATCAAACAAATACTTCAAGCTTTTATGGTCACTAAAGACTTCAAATCTAGATCCATAAAGGTAATGCCTCCATATTTTCAAAACAAACACAACCACCGCAAGCTCCAAATCATGCGTAGGGTAGTTCTTCTCATGAATCCTCAATTGTCTAGAAGCATAAGCAACCACCTTACCATTCTGCATAAGCACACCTCCTAATCCCATCTTCGAAGCATCGCAATAAACCACAAACGGTTCCTCGGGATTTGGCAAAATCAAAATCGGAGTCGTTGTCAACCTTTTCTTCAACTCAAGGAAACTTTCTTCGCATCGGACATCCCACACAAAAGCAGCACCCTTACAAGTTAACTTAGTCAAAGAAAGTGTCAACTTAGAAAATCCTTCTATAAACCTCCTATAGTAACCTGCCAAGCCTAGGAAACTTCTTATCTCGGTAACTGACGTAGGAGCTTCCCATTGCAACACCGCATCAATCTTCGATGGATCAACCGCAATTCCGTCACCGGAAACAACATGACCAAGAAAGCTAACTTCTCTCAACCAAAACTCACGCTTAGACAACTTAGCATACAATCTCTTCCCTTTCAACACTTGCAAAATAATACGCAAATGTTCCACATGCTCTTCCTCCGACTTAGAATAAACCAAAATGTCGTCTATGAACACCACCACAAATTGATCCAAATAAGGATGGAAAATGCGATTCATGTACTCCATGAATACTCTCGGCGCATTAGTAACGCTGAAAGGCATCACCGTGTACTCGTAGTGTCCATAACGAGTCCTGAAAGCAGTTTTCTGAATGTCCTCATCTTTCACCTTAATTTGATGGTAGCCCGACCTTAGATCAATCTTATTGAAAATACGAGCACCCACTAAACGATCCATCAAGTCATCGATCCTTGGGAGTGGATACCTATTCTTAATCTTCACCTTATTCAATTGTCTATAATCAATACAAAGTCGCATGCTTCCGTCTTTTTTTTTTTCACCAGCAAAACTGGAGCTCCCCAAGATGATACACTAGGTCTCACAAACTTCCTTTCAAGCAAATCCTCAAGCTGACTCTTCAGTTCAGCCAACTCTGATGTTGACATCCTATACGGCGCCATAGAGATGGGTCTAGTACCAGTTATAAGGTCAATAGTGAACTCAACTTCTCTTTCTGGCGGTGCACTAGGAATCTCATCGGGAAAAACTTCAGGGAAATTGCACACCGCCGACAAGTCTGCAATTACAGTCTGACTCTCCACAGTTAAAGCAAACAACATCCTTCTGCTTACAATCACGAGCCGCATGTCCCGGCATACCACAACGGAAACATCTCGTTTCACCAAGCGTACATACATTACTCTTGCGACCCGGCTTTCCACACTTGAAACAGATAACATTAACAGGAGCATCTCCCCCACTTGTTCTTCGACCTGGAATCACTTTCTATTTCCCTTTTCCAACCGAAGTTTCATATGGCTTACCACGGTTGTGTTGGCCCCTTCCTCTCTTCTCAGACAAGATCTTATAGTGTGCATTGTTGTCCTCTTCAAAGATTCTACAACTATCAATCAGATCCGCAAAGACGCGAATCTTTTGATATCCCACAGCTTTCTTAATTTCCGGACGCAATCCATTTTCAAACTTGATGCACTTAGAGAATTCGGCATTGGCTCCATCATAGTGAGGATAGAACTTAGCCAATTCAGTGAACTTAGCAGCATACTCCGTGACTGACAAGTTCCCTTGCTTCAACTCGAGGAATTCAATCTCTTTCTTTCCTCGCACATCTTCTGGATAATACTTCCTCAGAAATCCTCTACGAAACCCTTCCCAAGTAATCTCCTCGCCCGCAGTTTCCAACCTTAGACGAGTGTCCACCCACCAATCATCGGCTTCACCTGACAGCTTATGAGTTCCATAACGGATCTTTTGCACAAGAGTGCAATCCATTACTCTGAAGATTCTTTCAATCTCCTTCAACCAAGCCAAGGCTCCTTCAGGATCATACCTACCCAGAAAAGTAGGCGGGTTCTCCCTCTGAAACATCGCCAGACTACGAGACCCCACGTTCTCGTCAGCATTGGGTGGGTTCTGGAACGCCTAAACCATTGCCTGCTTAGCTGCAGCAAGAGCCTCATCATTCCTCCCAATGTTTCTTCCGGCCATCTTACACTTCTTCTCACAACACAAACAAGGATTAGCAACAAATTAACAACACAAGGTCGTTAAACAATAAAAGACTCAACAACGTGGTCGGATGGACCGACCTGCTCTGATACCACTAATGTAACACCCCAATTCTACCCGTCGTAATTTCAATTAAAAATCAGAGTAAACAAATTTCACACAAAATTGAGGCATCACATATATCATTTCATCAACACTTAAACAAATTGCACAACACGGCAATTGCGCAAGGATCCACTTAGTCCTTGGTAAATAATAAACAACACTGTATATGGATTCACCTAGTCCATATAGCAACAAGACACAAAACATCGCAACGGAAATCATTTAGATAATTAAGTTGAGTCGTACATCTACACATTCAAAAGAAAACAAGCAAACAAATGTCCATCACAACTATCATATACAATGATATACAAAAGGGCATTGTTACTATCAAAATCATGAAAAACGTCCATTAACCCCTGAGTGTTACAATCCTAATCAGAGCAATGACGCCAAAAGTGTGCTACCACTATCCTCCTCTCAACGTGGAGCACCTGCACGTTACCAATATAAAGGTAACGGCCAACAACAAAAGGGTGAGATACTCAAATCATATAATCAAGATAATGATAAGCAATATATAAGTAAATTCGGAAAGTTAGAAATATTGTTACCACATCGCACAATCCTTCACTTGAATGCTTATGTATTTAATCATAAACAAAGTCAATAATCAACCACAACATCAATGTTACATCATAACATCTCATCACTTTAACATTTCATCAATCCATCATAAAACATTACGATTCATCGCATCATCTCAAAATATCACCGCACATCATAAACCGTCACATAACAACAATTATCACAAAATGCGGAAATAAACATAACCAACATATGTGACTCAACTATGCAAATGCTATGCGGTACCGACTCGTCGCTTTGCCATCAATGCCAAGGCTTTATGCCCACTTCGCTTTTTCCAAAAGGCCACGTCGCTATTACCAAAAGGCCACGTCGCTTATGCAAATGTATGTGACTCCATGATAAATGATACACATACACCAAAATCATCATCGCATCAACATAACTCATCACAATGGCCGAAGCCCACGTCGCTATTGCCATTTAGGCCACGTCTCCATTCACATGCAAAAAAGCATTCACACAACATCATCTTCACCAACATTCATACATATGTTTATATATAAAACAAATGAGAATATTCATCACAATCAATTGTTTCATTATACAATCTCTTAGGTAATTCAACCTCATTCTATGTTTATTTACATCACACACCTACACACTATAGTTAAGTGGTATTCCTCATTAATCAAATAGGCTTCCTACTATATCAATTATTAATCACTTTTCCAAAATAATCACTTATTAAAATAAGCCCTTATAATGGCCTATAAACATCAACAACATGTAGAAAATTTCATAAGCTTCGCAACACTTCGAACGGGGACCAAAACGGAGTTACGGTTCAAAAGTTATGACTTTTTGAAGTTTATAAAAGAATTCTGTTTTCAACTCAGTTGGCGCCGCGAATTTAGTAGAAAACAGAGAAAATACGTTTTTGACCGTTAAATACCTTCCGGACCTCCGATTACGATTCCGTAAAAAGTCTCATTCTCAGAATTCAACGGACTACAATATTTTCAATATTACAAAGTCATTCTAACCACAATTTAACTTTTATTTCATCATTCTAAACATCATTAAATTAATTTCCAACACTTCCTAAATTTACAATTTGTGAAATTACTCATACTTTAATTCATCAACACAATAACATATTTTTCACAACATACATCAACCCCAAACCATCAACAACAACACAACACACAATGTTATTTATCATTCTTCTAAACCTAACCCTAACATTTTGCAAGGAATTGATACATGTTCAATAATCACAAACAATCAACACTACATCAAGAACACAAACAACATTTTCAAAGCCAGGAATCCAATCACAACATCAAAACCCAACAATATCATCTAACAACCATTACCCACATAAAACCCATCATTTTCATAATTATAGGAAATGATAACTCACACCCTTACCTTAGAGATGAAGATTGAGTTACTCTATAGTGTTCTAGCAAGCTTGGGTTGATCAAGATGATGCCCTTCTTCTCCAATTTCCTCTTCTTCCTCCAAACCCTAACTTTTCTCTCTTTTCTTCTCTTTTCTCCTCCTTCTCTCTACTTATTTCTATTTCTCTTCTTTCTCTTTCTATCTTATTTCTATTCTATTTCTATTCTATTTCTATTCCTTGTTTTAATTAAATAAAAACTAACTAATGGGCTTAATTGTTACACCTCCCTTAATTACTATATACACCACTAGGCCCAATAGCTATTATACCACAATTCTCATAATTAAACTCTAATAATAAATTAACACACAATAAAATATTTTACCGAAATAATTATAAATCAAACATTATAAAAATAATAATAATAACACTTAATAAAAATCGGGGTTTACAACTCTCCCCCACTTAAATATTTTCGTCCTCGAAAATTACCTCTTTCGAATAACTCAAGGTAGGAGTCGCGCATCCTGTTCTCCAATTCCTATGTCGTGCTTTCTCTGACTGCACCAATCCAAACAACCTTCACCAAATCAATTTCCTTTCCCCGTAGGGACTTCGTCTCACGACCTTCGATCCTCAAAGGCATCGTCTCAACCGTAAGGTTATCGCGCACTTGAATATCATCCATTTGAATCACATGAGACGGATCCGGAATATACTTCCTAAGTTGAGACACATGGAACACGTCATGCAAATTCGAGAGGTTTGGCGGTAACACCACTCTATAAGCAACTTTTCCCACTCTACTCGTAATTTGATACGGTCCAATGAAACGAGGAGTCAACTTCTTAGCTTTCAATGCTCGTCCAACACCGGTCGTAGGTGTGACTCTTAGAAACACATGATCACCCTCTTGAAATTCCAAATCCTTTCTCCTCTTATCATGATAACTCTTTTGCCTACTTTGAGAAATCTTCATCTTATCCCGAATCATCTTAACCGTCTTGGTAGTTTCTCGAACAATCTCGGGTCCAAGTACCACACTTTCACCAGATTCATGCCAACACAACGGAGTCCTACACCTCCGCCCATACAAAGCTTCAAAAGGCGCCATTCCAATACTTGAATGGTAACTATTGTTGTAAGTAAACTCCATCAACGGAAGGTGAATATGCAATGAACCTCCTTGTTCAAGAATACACGCCCTTAACAAATCTTCCAAGGATTGGATAGTCCTCTCCGTTTGACCATCCGTCTGAGGATGATACGCCAAACTCAACCTCAACTTGGAACCTAAAGCTTCTTGCAAACTCTTCCAAAATTCTGAAGTGAACCTCGGATCTCTATCCGAAACAATACAAAGAGGAACACCGTGCAGCTTCACAATAACATTGGTATAAATCTCCGCCAACTTCGACACCGGATAACTTATGTTAATAGGAATAAAGTGAGCCGACTTCGTAAGCCTATCAACAATCACCCAAATAGCATCACATCCTCTAGATGTATTCGGTAAACCTGTCACAAAGTCCATGGAAATGCTATCCCACTTCCACTCAGGAATTTCTAATGGTTGCATTAACCCCGCAGGTTTCTGATGCTCCACCTTTGATTTCTGGCAAGTCAAGCACGCATACACGAACTGAGCTACTTCATGCTTCATTCCCGACCACCAAAATAATCTTTTCAAATCTTGGTACATCTTAGTCGCTCCGGGATGAATACTCAAATTACTCCTATGGCTTTCTTCCAAGATCATCCTTTTTAAATCCACATCATCGGGAACACAAATCCTATCACGAAACCTCAACACACCTTGTGCATCCAATTTGAAATCCTCATTCTCAGATTATCCGAGTCCAATGATCACATCAACAAGTTTCATATCCAACTTCTGAGCCTCTCTAATGCTATCAAGAAAATCATTGTTAATCTTTAACATACCCAAAATCACATTTCTTGGTGTCACCTCGATCACTAAGCTCATATCTCGGAATTTCTCAATCAACTCCAACTCTTTCATCATCAAGGTCGACATATGCAAAGTCTTCCTACTTAGAGCATCGGCCACCACATTCGCTTTTCCCGGATGGTAGTTCAACCCAAAGTCATAATCCTTTAGCAATTCCAGCCATCTCCTTTGTCTCATGTTCAGCTCTTTTTGATCAAACAAATACTTCAAGCTTTTATGGTCACTAAAGACTTCAAATCTAGATCCATAAAGGTAATGTCTCCAAATTTTCAAAACAAACACAACCGCCGCAAGCTCCCAATCATGCGTAGGGTAGTTCTTCTCATGAATCCTCAATTGTCTAGAAGCATAAGCACACCTCCTAATCCCATCTTAGAAGCATCGCAATAAACCACAAACGGTTCCTCGGGATTTGGCAAAATCAAAATCGGAGTCATTGTCAACCTTTTCTTCAACTCAAGGAAACTTTCTTCGCATCGGACATCCCACACAAAAGCAGCACCCTTACAAGTTAACTTAGTCAAAGGAAGTGCCAACTTAGAAAATCCTTCTATAAACCTCCTATAGTAACCTGCCAAGCCTAGGAAACTTCTTATCTCGGTAACTGACGAAGGAGCTTCCCATTGCAACACCGCATCAATCTTCGATGGATCAACCGCAATTCCGTCACCGGAAACAACATGACCAAGAAAGCTAACTTCTCTCAACCAAAACTCACACTTAGACAACTTAGCATACAATCTCTTCTCTTTCAACACTTGCAAAATAATACGCAAATGTTCCACATGCTCTTCCTCCGACTTAGAATAAACCAAAATGTCGTCTATGAACACCACCACAAATTGATCCAAATAAGGATGGAAAATGCGATTCATGTACTCCATGAATACTCCTGGCGCATTAGTAACGCTGAAAGGCATCACCGTGTACTCGTAGTGTCCATAACGAGTCCTGAAAGCAGTTTTCTGAATGTCCTCATCTTTCACCTTAATTTTATGGTAGCCCGACCTTAGATCAATCTTACTGAAAATACGAGCACCCACTAAACGATCCATCAAGTCATCGATCCTTGGGAGTGGACACCTATTCTTAATCTTCACCTTATTCAATTGTCTATAATCAATACAAAGTCGCATGCTTCCGTCTTCTTTTTTTTCACCAGCAAAACTGGAGCTCCCCAAGGTGATACACTAGGTCTCACAAACTTCCTTTCAAGCAAATCCTCTAGCTGACTCTTCAGTTCAGCCAACTCTGATGCTGACATCCTATACGGCGCCATAGAGATGGGTCTAGTACCAGTTACAAGGTCAATAGTGAACTCAACTTCTCTTTCTGGTGGTGCACTAGGAATCTCATCGGGAAAAACTTCAGGGAAATTGCCCACCACCGGCAAGTCCGCAATTACAGCCTGACTCTCCACAGTTAAAGCAAACAACATCCTTCTGCTTACAATCACAAGCCGCATGTCCCGGCATACCACAACGGAAACATCTCGTTTCACCAAGCCTACACACATTACTCTTGTGACCCGGCTTTCCACACTTGAAACAGATAACATTAGCAGGAGCATCGCCCCCACTTGTTCTTCGACCCGGAATCACTTTCTGTTTCCCTTTTCCAACCGGAGTTTCATATGGCTTACCACGGCTGTGTTGGCCCCTTCCTCTCTTCTCAGACAAGATCTTATAGTATGCATTGTTGTCCTCTTCAAAGATTCTACAACTATCAATCAGATCCGCAAAGACGCGAATCTTTTGATATCCCACAGCTTTCTTAATTTCCGAACGCAATCCATTTTCAAACTTGATGCACTTAGAGAATTCGGTATTGGCTCCATCATAGTGAGGATAGAACTTAGCCAATTCAGTGAACTTAGCAGCATACTCGAGGAATTCAATCTCTTTCTTTCCTCGCACATCTTCTGGATAATACTTCCTCAGAAATCCTCTACGAAACCCTTCCCAAGTAATCTCCTCGCCCGCAGTTTCCAACCTTAGACGAGTGTCCACCCACCAATCACCGGCTTCACCTGACAGCTTATGAGTTCCATAACGGATCTTTTGCACAAGAGTGCAATCCATCACTCTGAAGATTCTTTCAATCTCCTTCAACCAAGCCAAGGCTCCTTCAGGATCATACCTACTCAGAAAAGTAGGCGGGTTCTCCCTCTGAAACATCGCCAGACTACGAGACCCCACGTTCTCGTCAGCATTGGGTGGGTTCTGGAACGCCTGAGCCATTGCCTGCATAGCTGCAACAAGAGCCTCATAATTCCTCCCAACGTTTCTTCCGGCCATCTTACACTTCTTCTCACAACACAAACAAGGATTAGCAACAACTTAACAACACAAGGTCGTTAAACAACAAAAGACTCAACAACGTGGTCGGATGGACCGACCTGCTCTGATACCACTAATGTAACACCCCAATTCTACCCGTCGTAATTTCAATTAAAAATCAGAGTAAACAAATTTCACACAAAATTGAGGCATCACATATATCATTTCATCAACACTTAAACAAATTGCGCAAGGATCCACTTAGTCCTTGTTAAATAATAAACAACACTGTATATGGATTCACCTAGTCCATATAGCAACAAGACACAAAACATCGCAACGGAAATCATTTAGATAATTAAGTTGAGTCGTACATCTACACATTCAAAAGAAAACAAGCAAACAAATGCCAATCACAACTATCATATATAATGATATACAAAAGGGCATTGTTACTATCAAAATCATGAAAAACGTCCATTAACCCCTGAGTGTTACAATCCTAATCAGAGCAATGACGCCAAAAGTGTGCTACCACTATCCTCCTCTCAACGCGGAGCACCTGCACGTTACCAATATAAAGGTAACGGCCAACAACAAAAGGGTGAGATACTCAAATCATATAATCAAGATAATGATAAGCAATATATAAGTAAATTCGGAAAGTTAGAAATATTGTTACCACATCGCACAATCCTTCACTTGAATGCTTATGTATTTAATCATAAACAAAGTCAATAATCATCCACAACATCAATGTTACATCATAGCATCTCATCACTTTAACATTTCATCAATCCATCATAAAACATTACGATTCATCGCATCATCTCAAAATATCACCGCACATCATAAACCTACAAATAACAACAATTATCACAAAATGCGGAAATAAACATAAACCAACATATGTGACTCAACTATGCAAATGCTATGCGGTACCGACTCGTCGCTTTGCCATCAATGCCAAGGCTTTATGCCCACTTCACTTTTGCCAAAAGGCCACGTCGCTATTGCCAAAAGGCCACATCGCTTATGCAAATGTATGTGACTCCATGATAAATGATACACATACACCAAAATCATCATCGCATCAACATAACTCATCACAATGGCCGAAGCCCACGTCGCTATTGCCATTTAGGCCACGTCTCCATTCACATGCATAAAAGCATTCACACAACATCATCTTCACCAACATTCATACATATGTTTATATATAAAACAAATGAGAATATTCATCACAATCAATTGTTTCATCATACAATCTCTTAGGTAATTCAACCTCATGCTATGTTTATTTACATCGCACACCTACACACTATAGTTAAGTGGTATTCCTCATTAATCAAATAGGCTTCCTACTATATCAATTATTAATCACTTTTCCAAAATAATCACTTATTAAAATAAGCCCTTATAATGGCCTATAAACATCAACAACATGTAGAAAATTTCATAAGCTTCGCAACGCTTCGAACGGGGACCAAAACGGAGTTACGGTTCAAAAGTTATGACTTTTTGAAGTTTACAAAAGAATTCTGTTTTCAACTCAGTTGGCGCCGCTAATTTAGCAGAAAACAGAGAAAATACGTTTTTGACCGTTAAATACCTTCCGGACCTCCGATTACGATTCCGTAAAAAGTCTCATTCTCAGAATTCAACGGACTACAATATTTTCAATATTACAAAGCCATTCTAACCACAATTTAACTTTTATTTCATCATTCTAAACATCATTCAATTAATTTCCAACACTTCCTAAATTCACAATTTGTGAAATTACTCATACTTTAATTCATCAACACAATAGCATATTTTTCACAACATACATCAACCCCAAACCATCAACAACAACACAACACACAATGTTATTTATCATTCTTCTAAACCTAACCCTAACATTTTGCAAGGAATTAATACATGTTCAATAATCACAAACAATCAACACTACATCAAGGACACAAACAACATTTTCAAAGCAAGGAATCCAATCACAACATCAAAACCCAACAATATCATCTAACAACCATTACCCACATAAAACCCATCATTTTCATAATTATAGGAAATGATAACTCACACCCTTACCTTAGAGATGATGATTGAGTTACTTTATAGTGTTCTAGCAAGCTTGGGTTGATCAAGATGATGCCCTTCTTCTCCAATTTCCTCTTCCTCCTCCAAACCCTAACTTTTCTCTCTTTTCTCCTCCTTCTCTCTACTTATTTCTATTTCTCTCTCTTTCTCTTTCTATCTTATTTCTATTCTATTTCTATTCTATTTCTATTCTATTTCTATTCCTTGTTTTAGTTAAATAAAAACTAACTAATGGGCTTAATTGTTACACCTCCCTTAATTACTATATACACCACTAGGCCCAATAGCTATTATACCATAATTATCATAATTAAACTCTAATAATAAATTAACACACAATAAAATATTTTACGGAAATAATTATAAATCAAACATTATAAAAATAATAATAACACTTAATAAAAATCGGGGCGTTACAACATCCACTGACGAGGCTATAGTAAAGATTTAGCGATGTTAAATGCTAATTCCCTTTGTTGTTGCTGATAAACTCATCGCTTTCTACAGGTCATGTCAAGATACAAAAATGCCACCAAGAAACATTCAATCACACTTCGCTGGTTTTACTCCCGTTGTTCCACCAGCCTTTGAGAAGAATGGTTCCATCGACCTGAAGTTCATGGACCCAAAGGCCATGGTTTTTAGGTCGATGCCCACTCCTGGTAACAAAGAGTATGTGGCCTGGCTCAATAAAGTCCAAAATAAACGCCAGGAACAATGAAAAGCGATTTGCATCTTCGACATCATCCAAATCTCGAGGAATGCCCATCGAATCAATCCTTGTATACTGCTTGCTTCGATGTACTTCTGGGAAGGTTCGACTAACACCTTTCCACTTCCTTGTGGTATGTTAACGCCTACCCTTTTTTACGTGGCAGCCATCATTGGTTTCTCACCTCTGGGCGAAACTTTTGACCCAACTCTTCCAATGGAAAACACTTTTATCTTCAATCGTGCAAGTTTTCAGAATTACATTGAAGATCACTATGATCAAGACTCCACTAAAGTGTCCGACGAGGAACACATTTCTTTTCTAACTCTTTGGCTCTCGTATTATATGTTTTGTCCTGGCTCTCTGCAGATAGCTAAGAGCTATATAAGCCTGGTGATCCAAATCCATGAAGGTCAACAGGTTTCTTTGGGTAAAGTTCTGCTAGCATCTCTTTACCATTATCTAGGGCTCGCGACACTAGAACTAAAACTTCTCCACTCTACTTCTAAGGCCTTAAATCTATCTGGCCTCATGTGGTTGCTGCAACACTGGTTAAATGCCACCTTCTAATATCAATTGGGTTATCCTATGTCAGAGCGTATGATGTGTTTGAACCAGGATTGACCTATAGAAGCTGTAAGACTTGCCTTGATGACCTGTCAGGAGACCCCTAACAAACATCTTTTCATGAAGTACATTAATATGTTCATTGAATCCACCTCTTTCATTCCAGGAATGGCCCCTTTTATGGATCGAAACTTTGGTACAACATGGTTAAAAAACCTTTTTCCTGGTGATTCTTCACAAGCTGCAGCATTGTCGAGCGCTGTGTAGAGGGCATTTTTGACTCCCACGATGTTGTCCTTCAGGATAGAGGTTGGGTCGAAGGGGTATGGATTTATGAGCTATCAGCCCAACTTGGTGGCTCGACAATTTGGCTTAATCCAGATGCTTCCAAAGTCTTTGGTGTCTCATCCAACTGATATTGTGTATGTTGGTCGACAAATGAACTTTGAAGGTCATAAAGCTTGCCTCAAATTTCATAAATCGACTCAGTGCCTTGAGTTACCCATTTTCAACTTTCAATAATCCTTCCTAACCACCAAAGACTTTGACAAGTGGTGGTCTGAATACCAATATCAGTACTTCCCCAATGCACTCTTTCTCCAAAACATGATCGATGCTTTTTCTACCCTTGCTGGAGAAACACCGACTTCACAGTCGCATATTGACGCTCCCGTCGAGAAAACCCAAACTATTGATGTCGATGAGGCCCAACCAAAGAAGGTAACTACTGCTCCCTTGCCTTTCCTTTCTTTAGGAAGCAAAAAACCCACTAGCCTTCTCTGTATTTGTTTTCTTGGGTCGAAAGCGGGCTCCAATTGTTGCGCCAGCCCCAAACAAACCTCCTAAAAAACAAAAAGCATTTGCAGCTCCGAAACCGCAGGTATTTCACGTCTTAGTGTTTCATGATGTTTTAATTCAGTCAATCGCTTACGTTTATTATGACTTAGGTTCTTGAAGAAGTGACTTATGTCGAAAACGCTCCAACTTCCCCATAACACATAGCTTCAAAGGTATTTGAACATTCTTGTTTCGTAACCTCGTGAATGTTTCTTCGACGTTGATCCTAACTTCTTTTTACACGAAAACAAGGATGATTCGGCTCTTGTTGAGGCTAAAAGAAACGTAAGGGTTGAAACTCATCCAACAGAAACTTTCATCCTCTTGAGTCCCCAAAAAACTGTTGATTTTCATGGCACGTCGACTGAGGACAACCAAAATCCCGACGCGCATCAAATTCAGGGTCCTTCGACCGCTGCTGGCTAAGGTAATACAGCCGCTACTGGTGGCGAAACCCTCTCGCCTACTTCCAGCAATCTGATTAGTGAAGGAACATCCAATAGGACTCTTACTCCAGAGGATATTCTATACATGAAGCAGCAGAACCTGGCATAGACTTTGAGAAAGCTGCAAAACTTTGCCAAACGTCGACTGAGGTTCAGCCCTCTAGCTCGACTGCCACGCCTAGTCCAAAAATGGATGTTTTTGTCACTCTCAAACTCCAACAGCTAAGAACCTATTTGTTTGAGCGTGAGGTTTTGGCCTTCGTCAAAGAAGAAGATGCCTTGGGGGTCAACATCCTCAAGCTGCTTGACAAGCTTTCTCGACACAAGCTTCTTGCTCTTGTGGCCAACTACCTGATTGAATTTGAAGCTTTCTTCACTTAACTTGTCAAAGACCTCACTCTTTATCGGAATTCTGACTCTCAAATTAAGACGAAAATTAACAAGATGAGACAAGAATGGGACTTTCGTGAGGTTTGTGAGAGGAAGCTCAATGATTTTGAGGCCAAGAAGCAAGAACGTCTCAATAAGCGGCAAGCCTTTAACCAGAAAATCTCTGACTATCAGGCTCAAATAGTTGAGGTCGAGGAACAAAAGGCTTCCTTGGACTCAACTGAACCTCTTCCGGCTCAAGACGTTGTCGACGAGGAGATTCTCTAGGGGATTGCACATTGTGAGAAGGCCCTTGAAATTAAAGAAAGGATTGGCCAACTGCGGGAGAAGATGGACCTCCTTGACAACAGGATTGCTCATGAAAAGACCTTTTTTGAAGACTTTAAGTATGGATTTCCTGCCTAATGTATTTCTCCGTAGAGACAATGTAACTCCGATTGGAGATTTTGCATGCCATCTTGGCTTTTTCCATTTTGTCTTTGATAAATGATCAGTTTTATTACCTTTTGATTTGAATCTCTTGGAGCATAGGTTTATATTTTTTCAAATATTTCCCATTTACCCTTAAGATTCGTCGATTAATACCCAACTCTTGAATTTCATAGGCATTATTCGTAAACGTTTAATTACTTGAATGGTCCTTCCCAATTAGGTGACCATTTTCCTAAAGTTAGATCTCTTTGATCCATAGGTAAAATCACCTTCCAAACGTAATCATTTATTTCAAAGGTTTTTATCTTCACCCTTTTATTGTATGCTTTGGCCACACGCGCTTTTTGTCATATCAACATGTCTATGGAACTAACCTTTCTTTGTCTAAATCGGTCATTTCATCGAACATCAGTCTCCAATATTTTTCCAACGGAATGTTATTTTGTCGTTGCACCCTAACTAATTGTAAACAGATTTATGTTGGCAACACGATATCATTCCCAAATTTCAAACGAAAAGGCGTTGAATTGGTTGCCTCCTTCGAGGATGTTCGACAAGCCCAAAAAAATTGATCTAATGTTTTATGCCAATTCTTAGGTTTCTTGGCAACGTGTTTTTTGATTAAACCAATGATCACTTTATTGGTTGCCTCAACTTGGCCATTTGCTTGGGCGTAGTAAAAGGTGTAGAATTAACCAACTTGAATCCATTTTCAACAGCAAATTCTTGCATCTTTTGACCCACAAAAATTGAGCCTTGATCTGTAGTAATGGTTTCAGGAATTGAGCCTTGATCTGTAGTAATGGTTTCAGGAATTCCAAACCTATACACAATGTGTTTTTAAATAAATTCGATCACAACCTTTTGATCCACTTTTATCAAAGGGATAGCTTATATCCATTTTGCGAAATAGTCTATACCTAATAGGATAAATTTTTATTGTTTCGACGAGGCTAGTCGAATCTCACCGATGACATCTAACGCCCAACCTCGAAAGGGCCAGGGCTTGATGATTACATGCAAATCATTGGCTGATACATGTTAAATGCTTGCATGTATCAGACATTCTTGATGTAACACCCTTCTAAAAATACCCCAAATGTTTAATTAAAATAGCAGTATATCATCAGAGTAATTATGCCCTTAAGGGTGTCACACAATCATTTCACACCATTTATCCAAAATATCCTGTCATGCTCATTTATTTAATCAAATAAAACATTTGCATAATACGCAGCGGATACAGATCAAATCGATCATTCAAAAACATGTAACTCATACATGTAAAATCATTCAACAACCAACAATGAAAATAAGACAAAACATCCCGTCCCGATGTTACATCTATCAGAGCATGACCCACTAAGGAATTACACTAGACTCCGAACATTAGCTTCTACTCAACTCACTGCTCGTTACCTGAAAAATAGTTGTAAGGGTGAGTTTCTCAATCGATATAATAAGCATTATAAAACATCATGTAATGCTAAGTAATTTAACACATTAATCACCCTAATCAGATCATACATTCAGCAACGGCAACATCAACTAAAATCATACTCAACTCAACCACAAAACACACGTATAATATTGGAATACATCCATTCATATTATACGCCATACAATACAAATGCAATGAGACTCCATGCATGCGGTACCGACTATTTGTGAACATATAGTTCACCTCACCGTCCAAATCCAGGCACGGCTACCAAGCCCACTAGTCCCACTCATTTGAGACCTAGTGACTCACTCACTAATTCCTCACCATGGGAATTAGCTACCACCCCAAGGGCCATGCTATGCACGCTAATTCACCTAGCATGCAAACATCAACAACAGTCCAAAATGACTAACTCACTAATTCCTCACCATGGGAATTAGCTACCACCATAAAGGCCACAATATGCATGCTAATCACCTAGCAATGCTAAATCATCAACCACAATTCAAGAATAGACATATGCTCACACTCTAAGCCATAAAACAGTCTATTCACAAATGCACACATAACTGATACATTCACAGCATCATGCATACCATCACACATCATCAATATTTTATCACATAAGCATATCAGATCATGCCAAAGAACAACCACAGTATTAGCACACTCTACTAATACCTATACTACTCAAAACAACGGGAAATGATCCCTAGTATATCATACATCGGCTGAATTACATTACTCAGCTGAACAACCAAAAACTGCACAACAACAGCACAGAAAATCACAATCCTTCCCATACGCGTATTGCCTATTCCCATACGCGTATGGCCCATTTCTACGCCAATCCCATACGCGTATCACCTGTCTCATACGCGTATGCTACGCGTACCACTTCCCCATACGCGTACCAACAGAGACCAAACCACGTTCAAAACCTCATCTTCCTCATCCATACGCGTATTGCCTAGTGCCATACGCGTACCAGACCATCTCATACGCGTATTGCCTAGTGCCATACGCGTACCAGACCATCTCATACGCGTATTGCCTAGTGCCATACGCGTATGACCAGAAACCAGATTTCCAGATCTGCTATGGCATTCTCTGCTACGAGATCTATCCAATTCAACCTTCCACAGTCCAATTTTACACATTATTCGTTCATATCCCCTAACACAATTCATATCTTATTCAATCTCACAAATCCTAACACTATTGCATCTAATTCCTACGGATTTCCCTCAATTTTAATCCAGATTCGTTCATCCCAAAAGTTCACAATTTTCAGCACAATTATTTCAAATCAGAGGTAAATCAATGGTTTATCACTACCCATTACATATTATCTCATAATACCCATTAAACGATGATAAACCCCCCTTACCTGAGTTAATCCGGCAAATCCTGCAGCTTCAAGCTCTTCCTCTCTCCAACCCTTGTTCTCTGGTTCTCTTTGCCCTTCTCCACTTTTCTGTCTCTTTTCCCTTTTCACGTGAAAAATAAACCTTTTTACTAAATGGGACCTTTTCTAAATTCCAACTTTTATATTTTCCAATAAAATAATAATCCAATAATAATAATTCCAATTATTTAATTGAATTAATAAATATATTATTAACTTAAATTAAATAATTATCTTATTTTATCGGGGTGTTACAACTCTCCCCTACTAAAAGAGTTTTCGTCCTCGAAAACATACCTCAAGCGAATAACTCTGGATAAGACTCCTTCATCTGACTCTCAAGTTCCCAAGTCACATTGCCACCTGCTGGTCCTCCCCAAGCTACCTTCACCAAAGCAATCTCTTTACCCCGCAACTGCTTCAACTCTCGATCCTCAATCCTCATAGGTGATGTTTCAACAGTCAGGTTATCTCTCACCTGTACATCATCTATTTGGACTACATGCGACGGATCATGAATGTACCTCCTCAACTGAGACACATGAAAAACCTCATGCAAATTCGCAAGCGACGGCGGTAAAGCGATACGATAGGCTACCTCCCCTATCCTCTCCAAAATCTGATAAGGACCAATAAATCGAGGTGTCAACTTCTTCGACTTCAAAGCTCGACCAACCCCAGTTATCGGAGTAACACGGAGAAACACATGATCTCCCTCTTGAAACTCAAGTGACTTCCTTCTCTTGTCGTGATAACTCTTTTGACGACTCTGAGCAATCCTCATCTTCTCCTGAATCATCTTAATCTTTTCCGTAGTTTGTTGAACAATCTCCGGTCCAATCACAGCACTCTCACCAGACTCATACCAACATAAAGGCGTCCGACATCTCCTACCATACAAAGCTTCAAACGGTGCCATACCAATGCTCGAATGAAAACTATTGTTGTAGGTAAACTCAATCAAAGGTAAATAACAATCCCAAACACCTCCTTTTTCCAAAACACAAGCCCTCAACAGATCCTCTAGTGACTGAATCGTCCTCTCAGTCTGACCATCAGTCTGCAGATGATATGCAGAACTCAATCTCAGCTTAGTTCCCAAAGCCCTCTGCAAACCTTCCCAAAACTTCGATGTAAATCTAGGATCTCTGTCCGAAACAATACTCGACGGAATACCATGCAAACTTACAATTTTCTCAATATACAACTCAGCTAATCTCTCTAACGAATAATCCATTCTGATCGGAATGAAATGAGCCGATTTTGTCAACCTGTCAACAATCACCCAAATAGCTTCAAAATTCTTACTTGTCCTCGGTAAACCAGAAACAAAATCCATACTGATACTATCCCACTTCCACTCTGGAATAGCCAACGGTTGCATTAGCCCAGACGGCTTCTGATGCTCAATCTTTGACTTCTGACAAGTCAAACAAGAATAAACAAAACTCGCAATTTCTCTTTTCATTCCCGGCCACCAAAATAACTTTTTCAAATCATGATACATCTTCGTAGCTCCAGGATGAATACTCAGGTCACTACGATGTCCTTCCTCAAGAATACTCTTCTTAAGTTCGGTAACATCCGGAATACACACCCGATTACCAAATTTCAAAACACCATTCTCATCAACTCTGAATTCACCACCTTGACCTTGATTCACTAGAGTCAACTTATCAACCAAAAGCACATCGGATTTCTGACCCTCTCTGATCTCATCCAGAATACTACTCGTTAACTTCAACATTCCCAATTTAACACTGTTGTGAGTACTCTCACACACCAAACTCAAGTCTCTAAACTGCTCAATTAAATCCAATTCCTTAACCATTAACATAGACATATGCAATGATTTCCGACTCAATGCATCAGCCACTACGTTTGCTTTACCCGGATGGTAATTCAAACCAAAGTCATAATCCTTCAGAAACTCTAACCATCTCCTCTGTCTCATATTCAGCTCTTTCTGATCAAACAAATACTTTAAACTTTTATGGTCACTGAAAACCTCAAATCTTGATCCGTACAAGTAATGCCTCCATAACTTCAGAACAAATACCACTGCTGCCAACTCTAAATCGTGTGTCGGATAGTTCCTCTCATGAACCCTCAGTTGTCTCGAAGCATAAGCTATAACCTGCTTATTCTGCATCAACACACCACCCAAGCCCAACAATGACGCATCACAATAAACCTCAAATAGTTCTGACGGACTCGGTAATATCAGAATAGGAGCAATAGTTAACCTTCTCTTTAACTCTTGGAAACCTTCTTCACATTTTGAGTCCCAAACAAACGCTTGCCCCTTTCTGGTCAACATCGTCAACGGTAACGCCAACTTAGAAAATCCCTCAATGAACTTCCTATAATAACCAGCCAATCCAAGGAAACTTCGAATCTCAGCAACAGACTTCGGAGCTTCCCACTTAGACACCGCTTCTATCTTAGAAGGATCAACAGCAACACCACCTCTTGAAATTACATGACCCAGAAAACTAACCTCTTCTAACCAAAATTCACACTTAGACAGTTTAGCAAATAACTTCTTTTCTCGGAGAACTTCTAAAACCACTTTCAAATGTTAAGCATGCTCTTCTTCAGATTTCAAATACACCAAAATATAATCAATAAACACCACAACAAACTTATCTAGGTACGGATGGAAAATCCTATTCATATACTCCATAAATACTCCAGGCGCATTAGTCACACCAAAAGGCATTACAGAATACTCATAATGTCCATACCTTGTTCTGAAAGCAGTCTTCTGAATATCCTCAGTTTTCACACGTATCTGATGATACCCAGATCTCAAATCTATTTTGCTGAACACACTCGCACCAACCAACTGATCCATTAAATCATCAATCCTCGGCAAAGGATACCGATTCTTGATCGTCACTTTATTCAGTTGCCTGTAGTCCACACACAACCTCATAGTACCTTCTTTCTTCTTAACCAACAACACTAGTGCACCCCACGGTGACACACTCGGATGAATAAATTTCTTATCCAACAGATCTTCCAACTGACTCTTCAATTCAGTTAACTCAACAGCAGACATACGGTACGGAGCCATCGATATCGGTCTAGTACCAGGTACCAAATCAATCGAGAACTCAACTTCACGCTCTGGTGGTAATTCATTCACTTCTTCTGGAAACACATCAAGAAAACCACACACCACGGCTAGATCACCAATCACCAGTTTATCTTTAGCCTCCATAGTAGCTAACAGCATGAACAACTCTGCCCCATCTGCTACTGCCCCATTCACCTGCCTTGCTGATAGAAACAAACTCTTTCCTTCCTCAATCTCAGGAAAAATCACAGTCTTATCAAAACAATTGATATAGACTCGGTTACACACCAACCAGTTCATACCCAGAATAACATCAATCTGCACTAGTGGAAGACACACTAGGTCCATCCCAAAGTCTCTACCAAAAATACTCAAAGGACAATTTAAACAAACTGAAGTAGTAGTCACTGAACCCTTCGCAGGAGTATCAATCACCATACTTCCACGCATCTCAGATATCTCTAACTTAAGTTTCACAGCACAATCCAAAGATATAAAGGAATGAGTCGCACCTGTGTCAATAATAGCTACAAGAGGAAAGCCATTAATATAACACGTACCTCGGATCAAACGATCATCTGCAGAAGTCTCGGAACCCGATAAAGCAAAGACCTTGCCTCCCGACTGATTCTCTCTCTTCGGCTTAGGACACTGTGGACTGATATGACCCACCTCTCCACAGTTGAAACAAGTCACAGTCTTCAACTGGCAGTCTGCAGCCAAATGACCACCTTTTCCACACTTGAAACACTTCTTCTCATTACTGGTACACTCATGAATACGATGTCCAGCCTGACCACATCTGAAACACTTAGCAGGGGCACTGGAGTCTCCCCCACTAGGCCTCTTCATCCCACTCTGCCTCTGGAAACCTTTGCCAGTTGCATACGGTTTTCCACGATCATTCTGATTCTTGCCTTTCCTATCAACCCTTTGCTGATAGCTCTCCGCTCTGGCCTTGGTATCCTGTTCAAAAATCCTGCAACAGTCAACCAAATCAGAAAACACTCTGATCCGTTGGTATCCAATAGCCTGCTTGATCTCGGGACGTAACCCGTTCTCAAACTTCACACATTTCGAAAATTCTCCAGCAGCCTCATTATAGGGAGTATAATACTTTGACAGCTCTGTGAACTTAGCAGCATACTCAGTAACAGACCTGTTACCCTGTTTCAATTCCAAGAACTCTATCTCTTTCTTTCCTCTGACATCCTCTGGAAAGTACTTCCTCAGGAATCTCTCTCTGAACACCGCCCAAGTGATCTCAGCATTCCCAGCAGATTCCAACTCCGTGCGGGTAGCAACCCACCAATCATCTGCTTCTTCTGACAGCATATGCGTACCGAACCTGACCTTCTGGTTATCGGCACACTCAGTTACTCGGAAGATCCTCTCAATCTCCTTCAACCACTTCTGAGCACCATCTGGATCGTATGCTCCCTTGAACATTGGAGGATTGTTCTTCTGGAACTCACTCAGTTGACGAGCAGCTCCCATTCCCACAACATTCGGATTCCCTCCAAGTACTCCAGCTAGCATACCCAGAGCCTCAACAATCGCAGCATCGTCTCTACCTCTTCCAGCCATCTCTATTCTGAAAACCCAACAAGCTAAAACAATAAGTACGAATAGGGTTACACAACACCTATCACATACAGGGAAACAGAATAATTACGACTCGACTCGACCGACTATGCTCTGATACCACTAATGTAACACCCTTCTAAAAATACCCCAAATGTTTAATTAAAATAGCAGTATATCATCAGAGTAATTATGCCCTTAAGGGTGTCACACAATCATTTCACACCATTTATCCAAAATATCCTGTCATGCTCATTTATTTAATCAAATAAAACATTTGCATAATACGCAGCGGATACAGATCAAATCGATCATTCAAAAACATGTAACTCATACATGTAAAATCATTCAACAACCAACAATGAAAATAAGACAAAACATCCCGTCCCGATGTTACATCTATCAGAGCATGACCCACTAAGGAATTACACTAGACTCCGAACATTAGCTTCTACTCAACTCACTGCTCGTTACCTGAAAAATAGTTGTAAGGGTGAGTTTCTCAATCGATATAATAAGCATTATAAAACATCATGTAATGTTAAGTAATTTAACACATTAATCACCCTAATCAGATCATACATTCAGCAACGGCAACATCAACTAAAATCATACTCAACTCAACCACAAAACACACGTATAATATTGGAATACATCCATTCATATTATACGCCATACAATACAAATGCAATGAGACTCCATGCATGCGGTACCGACTATTTGTGAACATATAGTTCACCTCACCGTCCAAATCCAGGCACGGCTACCAAGCCCACTAGTCCCACTCATTTGAGACCTAGTGACTCACTCACTAATTCCTCACCATGGGAATTAGCTACCACCCCAAGGGCCATGCTATGCACGCTAATTCACCTAGCATGCAAACATCAACAACAGTCCAAAATGACTAACTCACTAATTCCTCACCATGGGAATTAGCTACCACCATAAAGGCCACAATATGCATGCTAATCACCTAGCAATGCTAAATCATCAACCACAATTCAAGAATAGACATATGCTCACACTCTAAGCCATAAAACAGTCTATTCACCAATGCACACATAACTGATACATTCACAGCATCATGCATACCATCACACATCATCAATATTTTATCACATAAGCATATCAGATCATGCCAAAGAACAACCACAGTATTAGCACACTCTACTAATACCTATACTACTCAAAACAACGGGAAATGATCCCTAGTATATCATACATCGGCTGAATTACATTACTCAGCTGAACAACCAAAAACTGCACAACAACAGCACAGAAAATCACAATCCTTCCCATACGCGTATTGCCTATTCCCATACGCGTATGGCCCATTTCTACGCCAATCCCATACGCGTATCACCTGTCTCATACGCGTATGCTACGCGTACCACTTCCCCATACGCGTACCAACAGAGACCAAACCACGTTCAAAACCTCATCTTCCTCATCCATACGCGTATTGCCTAGTGCCATACGCGTACCAGACCATCTCATACGCGTATTGCCTAGTGCCATACGCGTATGACCAGAAACCAGATTTCCAGATCTGCTATGGCATTCTCTGCTACGAGATCTATCCAATTCAACCTTCCACAGTCCAATTTTACACATTATTCGTTCATATCCCCTAACACAATTCATATCTTATTCAATCTCACAAATCCTAACACTATTGCATCTAATTCCTACGGATTTCCCTCAATTTTAATCCAGATTCGTTCATCCCAAAAGTTCACAATTTTCAGCACAATTATTTCAAATCAGAGGTAAATCAATGGTTTATCACTACCCATTACATATTATCCCATAATACCCATTAAACGATGATAAACCCCCCTTACCTGAGTTAATCCGGCAAATCCTGCAGCTTCAAGCTCTTCCTCTCTCCAACCCTTGTTCTCTGGTTCTCTTTGCCCTTCTCCACTTTTCTGTCTCTTTTCCCTTTTCACGTGAAAAATAAACCTTTTTACTAAATGGGACCTTTTCTAAATTCCAACTTTTATATTTTCCAATAAAATAATAATCCAATAATAATAATTCCAATTATTTAATTGAATTAATAAATATATTATTAACTTAAATTAAATAATTATCTTATTTTATCGGGGTGTTACACTTGACACCCTTTGTCAAAGTCAATACAATTTTTTAACACACTTGGCCAGTAAATACCTTGTTGAAATAATAACCATTTCATTTTATGAACAGCTTGGTGGGCCCAACATATTCCACTGTGTACCTCATACATTTCTAGGTATGCTTCTGTATCCCCAAGACACTTGGGCAACACTCCTTCTGGAGTCTTTTTCAATAACTCATTTCCCAGAAATACATAGCTTAACGCTTTATACTTGATTTTCCTGTCAGTGTTTCCGATTGGATTTTCTAGGTACTCTATGATTGGTTTTCTCCAATCTGACTGCGACAAATTGTCAACGGCAAAAACTTCATATCTTTCAGAATTTTCAAAACTTTAATTTTTTTTACTGAAGACATCTTCCCCCCCCCAGTTTTTGGGATTGCCATTTTAGGTGACGGTGGGACGTTTGACACCATCTTTTCTTTCACTTCAATAAAGTCCTTGAGCCTATCTTTCAACACTTTATACCCAGATGCGATATGTGCTAAACCGTTAGCTTCTTGATTCTCTATTCTAGGGACATGTGTGATGCCGATAACCTTGAAGCACTCTAATAGGCGCTTCGCCATTGCGGAATACATCAGCAGATTTTCTTTAATGCATTTATATTCTCGTGTGATTTGTTTGATTACTAGCTCTGAATCACCCTTTATCTCGACCTTCTCGGCTCCTTAATCCCTCAAGATTTTGAGGTCAATGATTAGGGCTTCGTATTCTACTTCCTTATTGGAACACTTTTCGTCGACTTTATATTTGAACTTTGTCGGAATGCCTTGTGGGGATAATAGTAAGATCCCAATGTCGTTTCCATTTTTGTGACTTGACCCGTCGAAGTATAATCTCGAAGGGTTCGTGTCGACCATGTTTAGTGATGGTTCGACTATTGCATGATCTACAATAAAATTTGCCACTATTTGGCCTTTCATAGCCCTCAAAGGCATATATGTTAAAGAAAATTCAATTAATGCTAGTGCCCATTTCCCAATTCGACTATGTAGAATGGGTTTAGACAACATATGTTTAATAACATCAAAATGAGACGAAACATAAACATCAACTGGTTTTATATATTGCTTTAATTTCATACATAAGAAGTACAAGCATAGGAACAGTTTTTCAATCATATTGTACCTAGTTTCAGCATCTATTAAAATTCGACTGAGGTAATAGATGGGTCTTTCGACAACACTGTCATCCTCATGTACTAACATACTTCTTATGGTCATATCTGAGACAACAATATATAACCTCGTATTCTTATTCATACTAGGTGGCAATAAAATGGAAGGTTTAGTGAGGTACTCTTTGATGGAATTGAAAGCCTCATGTTGCTCTCGTTCCCAGTGAAAATCACTCTCCTTCTTGATCTTTGTCGTACCCCAAATTTTGCCCTCCCCTTTTCACTTTTCATCTGACCCGTGACTTAAGATTCATCTGCATTCATATGTATCATGCATTCATAGATCCAAGGCTCATGGTAAATAAAACCTAGGGTTTTGCTTGAGGATTATGGTATTGCTCATCATGTGGGTGAAACCCTAATTTCATGTCCTTTGGAGCTTGATTCACGAAGTCCACAACATGATATTCATCTGTGCATTCAAACCCTAATTCATGACCTTGCTATTCATGATTCATTGCATTTGGTGCATTCACAGCACATCTATCCAAGTTCATTGTTTGCATATAAGCTCAAGGCTCATTCAATCCATAGTATTCAAATTGCAACCTTCACCCAATAGCATGATCATGTACATTACATTATGTGCCAAATTGCATTTTTTCCTAGTTTAACTTTTAGTCAAATGTTGACTTTTTAGTCAACCAGTTGACCAAAGTCAACAAATCAATTCTTGATTGTCTTAAGTTTGGTTTATAACCCACATGTTCCTCCATTTCATTTTCCATGACATTTAGGGTTAATTGTCACTAACATTGGCTTTAGAACATGTTATCATCATTTTAACCATGGTTCTCCAAATAACTTTTTTCCCTTATTGCATCGATCCAATGATATCAATCAAGGTCAGGTACATTTAGAATGGAAGTTTGGAGTGTAAAGCTTTTGCATTTTATTTTAAGCACGTGTATCTATATCATTAGGACATTCATATATGATTTGAAATAGCAAAACCAAAGATTGACTTGAATTTGATTACATAGAAATTGGATTTCCATTAAGTCATGAATCATTACATAAATCCATACACACATGATATTCACCATTTCCAATTCATTTAAGGTTTCTAATACCATACAAATTCAACATTCAATTTTCAATACAAACCATACATATCCATTTTCAATTCATGTTCATTTTCAACTTACATTTCTATTTACATTATAATCTAATCCGATTCAATCCATACAATCAAAAATCCATTATCAATTTCCAAGTCAAAGAAACCAATGTCGCATCTTAAGGCCATTTACTTCCTTCGACCGACGTCAGAGAATATTCAGTATATGCGTGTCGTCAGGTGGCTAGTCATAGATTTGGAGAGTATCATCTATTTTTCTCCAACATAATGAAGGACCGTCATACTCACTTACTTGCTGAATCAGATGAACAAGAAATCATCCAGCAAGTTCAGGAGTTCTATGCAAACTTTGTTGCTATTGATCCTTATCATTTCACTTTCTACGTGCCTTCAAATTACATTTATATGCTCCCAGCTGTCATAGACCCTTCAGCATTACAACGTTTCAGTGATCGGGTTGTTGAAGGTCTGGCTGCGGTTTTTTTGGGCATTAAAATGGAGACCTGTAATTAGATATCAAAGAACATTCGATATTGCAAAAAGAATAGCACGGGAAAAAGCTAAACTGAGGTACCAAGAGGAAAGTGGTCCTTTTGATTTTAGGGGAATGGAAGTTTCTCCGTTGTTATCGGTGATTGACAGGAGGGATGACCCTGTAACCCCGTTGCTAAATCTATGGACCTATTAGACTATGGTTCATGAATTGATGGGAATCCAAGACAACAAAGTGTACGTCAAAACTTCACTCTCTGTAACCACCTCCACAACTGAACCAACTGAAATCTAATAGAACTAACCAACTTGCACATAGTTTCTAACAAATTTGATCAGTAAAACTACCTTCCTCATTTCAATTAATGACTAACATCCACATTCAATTAACATACTAATAAATCCTAACACCACCAGTTATACACCAAAAACAGAATTAACTAACTTTAACAGATCATACATACCAGATGGAAATGAAGAGGAAATTAAAACCAAATTAAAGCCAAATTCATTCACCGATTTGATTTCCCTAACAAATAACTAACTAATTTGATTTACAACTAACTTTGAATTTCATGTGAATTTGAAGGTGAATTTCATAACTTAATTCAATTCAAAACTCTATAAAAAGAACTCGGGACTCACGTTTTTTTCTTCTTCGAAAAGCTCAATTTCTTCTAAGCCACAATCTTCATTGCTTCCAAGTCTCAATCTTCATTCTTCCAAGTTTCAATCTTCACTTATTCCAAACTTCAATCTTCATTCTTCAACCTTAGAACTCTCCTACTGTCACATATCCAAATTAGATTCCTCTTCACTTTTGATTCGCTCTGCACAACAACCGCAACGCCACAAAATTCAGAAAGGACAAAATCAAAGAAGTCGTAGAAGAAGAAGAAAAGACGAATCAGAATCACGGAAGGAGAATCGATACCTGTTCGCAATCAAACTTCAATTCCGGTAAGTCTTTCGTTTCGTGTCGACACCGCTTTTCTTCCGTTTGTGCATTTGATAACAGAACGAACCAAATTCCCGGAGCTGCGAAGCTTTACGATGGAAAGACATGAATCATGACTGAACCGTGAAGTTTCCTTGAAGCTGATGAACGCACGAGTTATTGAATGCATCATGATTCGTCCCCAATTCTCTTCGACTCCACGTGTAAGATATGATTTTATCTGGAAATTTTCATTTCAATATTGGATCTTGTAAATCTGATACGGTAAAAAGGATGATGAATAAGAATCAAAATGGGAAGCTCATTGGTGATGATTAGGCTCTATTTCGATTTGTTTTGTTCGATGGACGTTCGACATAAGAAGTGCGAGAACTGGAGAATTTGAAAACGGTGAGGAGAAGCATCCAATATTCATACGCGTGCTGAAGGATCAACCCGGATCTATCTTGGATGCTTGTGTCGGGTTTGACTGTGGGAAGCTTGGGCTTGAAGCCCAAGCCTTTCCAATCTGCACCATTGACTTACTAGTTGCACCCCTTTCCAGTTCTAAGGCCCATTAATTTTTGTTCCTGACCCAATCCGTTTCCCTTAGTTTTTTTTTGTTTTCTTGTTAATTAATTAGGGTATAATAATTAGAATTGATAGAAAATAATTAGATTTTAATTTTCGATTAGTTAATTAGAGTATTAAGCTTTAGAATTAGATTGGTAGAAATATTGAAAGTTTATAAATCTGGATTAATTCGTAGAAACTTTAGATATTAGAATTAATTAGGTTGTTAGAATAATCAAAATTGTTTAGGATTTATAATTGATTTTAATTAGGATTTCATGATAAGGAATTAATCCTTAATTTGTGATGACCATGTTAGCCCTAGGTTTAGAAATAGCTTAATTTTGCATGCTCCACTAATTTTGGACTTGTAGTGATAGTCTAATTATCAATTAACCTTTTAGGTTTTTGTATATTCATTTTCAACTGTTATTTTCCATTTGATTAAGTTGATTAAAGTTCGTTTTGATCAACTAAATCCTTTGATTGTGCTGTAAGCCCCAAGCCTATTCAAGTGATTTAAAAACCATTGATCACTTGATATGACAAGTTCATTGTGCTCAAGCTATTATGGATATGTTGAATCTCAAGACCTCAAGACCTCAAGGTTCAAATACAAGATCAAGACTTCAAGTCAACATAAGTCAAGCATAGCTGGCAACATGGACTACTTCTCAAACACTGTAAAGGAATCAACACTTGTCGATCACCATTCAGAGTGTGTAGCACAAACCTTAAGCAATAGAGAATGGATGAGAATGGAGAATTCCATTAACTCATTCTGAATATCTTTGGGTACGGGACGCTTGACCCAGTTCCTCATTGTATTCACCTCTACTAATAGACTTTAGCACAATTTGAATTATGTGATTGTCAAGTTTTATTCTACAACAAGTAGCATCGCATCAATAAGATCAACAAGCAGGATCTCTTGTCAGCAATTTATTAATTTTGATTCGAGTTGCACGCTACGAGCCTTAAGAAACAGAGAATGGATGAGAGTGGAGAATTCCATTAACTCATTCTGGATATCCTTGGGTACGGAATGCTTGACCCAGTTCCTCAAGGTATTCACCTTTGTTCATAGACTTTAGTGCAATTTGAATCACACGATTGACAAGTCTTCTTCTTCAAGCAAGCATATCAAGCTTTCAACACTTCAATAATGGAGCATCGTTGCTATTAGAAACTTGTGGTTGTACACCCTCTTTTGTTCAACTATCTGCCTTGTAAGGTGGTAAACCTTGGCAATTGTTCCTAGCCTTGAGAGGTGTTAAACCTTGGAAATTCACTTGTTCTTTGCCCTGAGAGTTCTGAATTATGGCATTTGATTCTTTGCCTTGTAAGGTGATAAACCTTGGCAATTCAATTAATTCCTTTCCATGAGAAGTGGTAAACCTTGGCAATTCGATTTTTTTCCCTGAGAGTCATAGACTCTGGCATCCGTTTCTCTCCGCCTTGTAAGGTGTTAAACCTTGGCAACTCAATTTGTCGCCCTGTAAGGTGATAAACCATGGCACTACAAATCAGTCTCTTGCTTTCAAAATTATAAACTCTGGTAGTGATACCTTACCTAGAAGGTTGTGAACCTTTACACTCCTTTTTCAGCCTTGAAGGGTAATGTATCCTAGAAAATCAATCGCGTTCCCTTTTGTTTCAGCCGTAGTAGGCTAAACTACGATTGCTCTAATTTTCTCATTACATAGTGAGAATACATAGGAACGAGGATGTGAATCCTTGGAGAGCGTACTTATTTATTTCTCCCGCCTTAGGACACCATTCATATCTTTCACTATCCATTATCTACATTCGATCATAAACCGCTCACCCCAGTGAAATACTGTTTATTCGAAATACAATTTTCTTTGGAATTCCATACACACCCTTTTAGGACCACATAGTGGAAATCCGCATTTTTACTAGGGGTGTTCGTGGTTTATGAACTGCACTGAACCAAACCACATTTATAGTTCAATTCAGTTTATAATAACCATTTAAAAAAAAAACGCAGTTAATTTCTAAAATGGTTTCAATTCAGTTTAAAACTAGTTTATAACCGGTTTGTATTTATAAACTAGTTTATAATCAGTTTGCAATTATAAATCAATTTTATAATTTGAACTCTTTTAAAATCATTTTTTTTAAATTTCATAAAAAATAATTAATTTTAAAATAAAATATTTGAAAATATTGATTTTTTTAAAAAAACTTTTATTTAAAAAAATTAGTTAAAATTTTTATTTTTTTGAAAAAAAATCTGAATAGATAATTTTAAAATTTCATGCAAAAAAAATATTTTAAAAAAATATTTTAATTTTAATTTTTCGGGGAAAAAATCCAAAATAAATTTTTTTCGAATTTTATTTTCGGAAAAAAAAAATCATTTTATTTTTATATTTCAAAAATTTTGGGAAAAAATTTCAATACAAAAATTATTTTATTCTGAAATTTTTATTTTTCAAAAAAAAAATATTTCTTCAGAATTTTTTTTATTTCAAAAAACAATAATTTTTTATTTTTCTGAAAAAATATTTTTTTTATTTCAAATTAAATTATATTTTTTTAATGAATAAAAAACATTATTTTCAGAAAAAAAATTATTTTTTATTTTTTGGAATACAAAATATTTTATTTTCAGATTTTTTTTCTAAAAAAACTATATTTTTTTTTATAATTTTATTTTTAATTTTCAATAAAATATTTTTTACTTTTCATAATTATAAATTTTTAATTTCTATTTTTTTTCACTCTCAATAATTCTTTTTTTTTATTAAAAAAAATTATAACTAAAGCAGTTTATAAAAGAAAACTGGTTATGAACCGGTTTTAAACTGAATTATAATTGGTTAATTTAAATGGTTCAGTTCATTAACCATTCAAGTGATTTAGTTATTTTATGGTGCAATGCAATTCAGTTTAGTCATATAGTTTGGTTAACCATATTTTTGCACACCCCTAATTTGTACCTAGAGTTGTTTCGCTTATACCCAGACATTTAATTCTTCTTTTTCGGCCCAACCATATAGTGATACCATGCCCTAGGTCCCTCACTTGTGGTTTGTGCCACCTTCCCTCTATGGTACAAATTCCATTTCTTCTATGGATTCCAATACACATTTACTTTTGGTTTCAAAGTAAACCTTTTCTGTCACTGTTACCAAACCCTTCACTTTTGTGACTTTGGTCATTCATCCCATCCATCTCCATGATGCATCATATTCTACCTTCATTCACTTCATGTGATATAGTCTTGCTTTGAGCTAAATACACTACCTCTTTAAGCTCCATCTTGTGTCACCTTGTGAACCAAGAGCTGTTTGGATCGTACCCAAACACCTAATTCCCTTTGTTTTCGGCTATACCATATAGTGGCAGACGCTTCCGGATAGCCCACATATTGGTCAACGCCAGTTTTACTCTTGGGTTCATATTTTATCCCCTTGTTAGAGTTCAAACAACATTATTCTTTGGTTCAGACCATACCTTTATGACACTTCTTTTCATATCCCACCACTGGTTCTATGAACTACGGAGCTCTGAATTCCATATTGCACTATAAGGATACGTAGGCATGAGGGCCCCAATCCTCACCGAGCACTTTATCTATTTATTTTCCTTTTCCCTCTTTCTTTTGCGAGTAATATTTAGATATAACATCCATTCGAGTAAGAACAATCAAAACGATTCCTATGGAGTACCATAGATGTAAGGGGTGCTAATACTTTTCCCTTGCATAACCGACCTTCTTACCCAGCATATCTCTTTCCCCCCGGTTTTATCGAGGTTTTCCTTTCCTTCGAGAATAAATAAAGTTCGATGGTGACTCTGTTGTATGTTCGAGTGTGCGATGCGTTCGGGTATATTTCCACTAGCTTCAGCTGGCGACTCTACTGGGGAATTTGCTTCTTGGAGAATTTCCTAATCGCTAAAAGGAGTTGAACCTAGTTTTGATTGCTTCTCTGTTTTCTTGGGTGTTTACCATTATTATTTTACTCGCTTTATTTATCACATTATTTATTGCTTTAAATATTATTTATTATGGATATTATCTATTATACGCTCTGTTGGGTTATGGGTTATGCTACATGAGTGAAGCTCTACACCCGAGCTTAATATACACACAAGATATATTCGTGGATAGTCGTGTAGACTTGTGTTTTGTGTGTTGGGTTGTCACGAGAACCACACCCAAACTAGATTCACTTGGAAGTACTTTTGTCATGTGAGAATTCACTACGGCAGGGTATTTTCATTTCGAGTCGATGACTCTAGGAGACCTTATAGGGACTAACTTTTGAAGACTAGAACCTACCTGTGAGAGGGATATGGGTTTTTCTGCAAGAAACCATAAACTCTATATACCTTTATTCTCATGGGCGTTGGACCTTTGATCTTGCATCGGGCAGTATACGCAAATTATCCAGATTGTTTTATGTTGTTAACATACTCTATTGCATATCATTATTGCATTGCTGTATATATGCTGGAGTTTTGACCTTGAATTATTATACCATCAGCGCTTTGAATCCATGGATGTTGCTTAATTATTTGCATTCCATCTCTAACATGTGCGTTCATGCATCCGCATCTCATGCCTATCAACTAGAAAAAGCTCACCTTGTCCTTTTCTCATCCAGAAAGACGACGACTCTTCGACATCAGTACTTCATGAGAGCTAACAAATCAAGAATTATGGCAGATATGGAACAAGAGAACGCTACCTATAGGGAAACCTTGGCTTAATTCCAAGGAAAATGGGACACCTTCCAAGGTAACATGAACACCATAATGGAGTACCTTCAAGCCCAGAAGGCTACTACCTCTACCTCTGCTACCAATCTTGCTATTGCTGTAGTTACTGATGTCGTTGTTGTCACCGCTTCTGCGGATGCTGTTGTGGACACTGTGATTCAACTTGTGGTGAGTCAGCCTATCTTTCAAACATGACCTAGAAAGCATGTTGCTACATATCCATGGGGTTTGCCTCCAAATTTTACTCCCTAAGCTGCTAATGGGAATGCTTTTGTGCCATATCAACTGTTTGATGTACATTCTGCCAATGGTAATTTTGTCGCCCATCCTTGGGGCATGACCATTCACTCTCCCCAAATGGTTACTGTCAACAACCGTGAGATCAACCCAGAATAGGCTCTTCAGACTTCTGCACCAGTTATTGTTGAAACTCCCAATGGTAATAAAGATGAATATGGAGGCCCCAACCTTCACTTCTGTCTTTCTCCTCGAGCTACTCAGCCTGATGTTCAGAATTTGAATCAAGGTATTGTCATACCACAAAATTCACCCTACCTTTCACAAGTTCATCTAGGTCACTAACTCTAATCACTCGTGCATCCTGATAGACATTCATCTCATCTACATGTCCATAATATCATAACACATTTCGCTTGCATTTGAAAAAAATCATAATCATGGGTTCAAGGGCATTCACTAGGGAGCATAGTGGAAACCCTAATTCAGGGGTGGTTGCATCTGATTCGTTTGGTTCATTTTAAATGGTTAAGTTGTTTGGTTAAGATTCATGGTTCTGATTCATTGGCTAAAACTCATTCAAAATGTTACAATCGGTTGCTTGATTGAGTACCATTTGGTTGGCTTTGATTGATTAAATTTTTAGTCTTGGACTGACATGTTTTATCTGGATTAAGAATGTTAGGCTTTTTCAGTCATACCCACACGCAGTCATGGTGCATACATGTTCATAGTTGGTCAAGACCTTGACTTATGTTTGGTTCATTAGATAATCAATTCTTAATAATTACAAATCATTTATGCATTGCGTTGTCATCATATCCACATTCATTGCATAAGAAAACATTTTTACATAAATTGATATTTGGTCAACTGTTGACTTTTTGGTCAACTACTTGACCAAAGTCCGCCATCTAACCAAAATCCATTTAACACTCTAATCCATTTTCATATTCATTATCCATTTTAATCCAAGTTTATTTCCATTATCCATTTAAAACCAAATATCCATTTTTTAATTCCAATTATCCAAGCCCAATGCATATCCGATACATTTTTTTCATCCATTTACCATTTTAATATCCAATTTCTAAATTCATTTCCCAATTAAAAAAACCAAGCTCCAATTAAATCCATTAACCATTTCATCCATTTTGTTATATAAAGAGACCATGTTAACCATTTTTTAGCCAAAATCCATTCCATCATCAATTTCACTTCATAAACCATTTCCAATTCAATTACCATTCCAACAACATGAACCATTAAAACCATGATCACTAAACTCTTGTTTCAAATTTATTCAATTCCCAAATTCACTACATACAATAACCATTCATAAACCTTTCAAATTCGATTTTCATCCAATGACCATGCTTACATTCATTTCAAACAAGCCTGTGATAAATCATTTCTATTTTTCAATAAATTCCAATTATAATGCATTTCTATTTCTCAAGAAATTCCAATTACAATTCATTTAATTGATATTCATAAATACAATGTTTCAACTGCAGCTATGAGGCAAGAAAGATTTCGATCTAGGACAATTTTCCGCAATCCAATAGGACACCTTCCTCGCAATTTCGAAGCTTTGGAACCATTTTCTAACCACTCACCGAACTTCCAGCCGAAGGATAAAAACAACCGTAACAGAATTTCATCAGATTTCTAACCCACTTCCATCAACATGCAAAATGGGGATTTTGACATTAAAATCCAATTCTCACTAATCCCAATTTATAAAACCCTTTTAAAAGTTTCCAACAGGGTCGGCAAGAAGAACGTCACCCCATCCAAAATAATGCCGCCTATCATTCACCTTAGCAAACCTGCATGATACGCAAACAGAACAAAATTCATTTAAAACTCGCACGTAACCGAAACTCAACAGAACTATCTAACCACCTCAACCAAAACCGAAAATTCCAATAATGATCCACAACATAACTTACCGAAAGAAAAACCAAACTGGAGGGAGAAATAAAAGGGACTCACAACAGTGTCGGAACCATGAAAAAGTGCTAACAACCATTGAAGCTTCACTCCACAATTCATTATAGAATCCACCTCGAAATTCCTTCAATAACTTCCTAACTACTACTAACCGAATCCAATCTCTAGTAGCCACCCACTTCACTCTTCGAGAATCGCCTCTGAACCAATTCAGAATCTGAATTTACCTGCATAATAAATAAATAATAGATGAGCCTAACAGAATACCAGAATTCCTAATAGAACTTCCAATCGATTTTAATTCCACAATCTTACTAACTAACAAAAAGACATTCACCCACTTAAACCTCCACTTGACATTAGTTTCACGGGTGAACAATTATCGTTTCACAATTTCCATTTGGATTATATATTTGAATTTCTAACTGACTTAACATGGGGTTAACTAACTAACTGATTGAGTTGTTAACTGGACTAACCGCCTAACCATTTCAGTAACTGATTCAGAGGAGCAAAACAGAAAAACAAATTGGTTCATAACATAAGGCGGAGTGGATAAAAGATTTGGGGGAAAGATATAAATTCAAACCTTATTCATTCGAGAAAGAGGCACGGAAGGACAACCCTCACCACTTCTTCACAACCCCACTCCTTCAATCTGCTATAACAGAACCATCCTCCATCTTCAATTGACCACTCTCTTCCTCACCCTTCATCAAGCATCTTCAACAACAACTCCTTTAACCTCACCTTCAATCCACGCATCCATAACCATTTTTCTTCAACAACTAATCAAGGACCTCAAATACACAACTCAACTGTCATCTTCCAGCATCGACTTTGAACCTGCAATCCACAAAAAAACTTTCGTTACACATTCAGAACTCCCACGCGCAACAACCAAAATCCAAAATCTACGCTTCCAAATCATCTTCAAGAATACACACTTCGGCCACCTTTCTAACCAACCTTCCAAGAACCACTAAAAACTCACGAACAGAAAGAAGGGAGAAGAAGAAGAGAGGCCTCAAACCAGAAGAAGAAAGAAGAGATCGAAGAAGAGAGCGCGGAACTTTACCTGCGTCGAGGATTCACTATCCCCCGTCAAGCACAACCAACCACAATCTTCATCTTCAACAAGGCGGCATGGACTGAGGAGCAAATAATCACATACTCAGAAGCAGATCGAGAAGCGAAGAAACACGTAACAGAAATCGGAGTGGAAAATTGAAAGAAACCGAAGCTTGTTGATTACCTCACCTTCGATGAGAAGCCGAAGACGCATATCGATTCATCGTGACACACAAGCTTGAGCAAGTCTTCGTCTTCAGCTTCAATCAATAGCGCACGAACCAAGCTTCGCTCTCCATCATCAATGACGAATCGGCATCAACGAACTCGGAATAAAACAATTCACCATTCATCATACGATCTCCATCACGAATCAACGACATCAACAGCGCCAATACAAGGTTCTTCCCCTTTCGATCTTCTCCATTCCGTGCACAATTTCATTCTCGGTGTTGAGACACCTTACATATCCACCGTCGTTCTCGACGTTTCCGTCGTGGAAGAAACCTATTTCCTGTTTTTCAGTGAGTTTTTCAGGGTTGTGCGAGGGTTACGCGCCGTTGAAGGAGGATTTCTCTGGCGTTGTCGACGTTCGAGCGAAGAATCCTCTTTAGATGGGGCAACGGTTCAGGGCTGAGTATGGCGTGGCGTTGAGCTCGAGCAAGAAGCTTGGGCCTTGGTGAAGCCCAAGTACATTGGTATAATCATAGTAATTAGATTTGATTCTTGAATTTAGATTGGTAATTTTCCATTTGATTAATTGTGATCCTAATCCATATTTAGGTAGATTTTAATTAGTAGAATTAATGTTCCCTTTAATTGTCCATTTAATCGATTAGTTGGTTTATGATCATATTATTAAATTGAAAATCCCATTTCAATTTAGGTGATGAATATTTGGTATGTCTAATTTAATTTTCCTTAATTATAGGATAGATCTTTGATTACTTTTCATTGATTAATAATGCATTACCACTGAATCGATTTCAACCATTGTGTGTGCTTACATATCGTAGCATCATTCTCATTCATCCAACTTTATCCCATACTAACTCGTTTGTTGTTTTGTTTCAAGCTCATCCCTAGCTAGCCACCTAACTATTTCACTTTCATTCAATAACTTTGTATTGTTTGAAGTACCATGTCACTTGCATGCCCTAGGCATGGTACATAGTTTAGTAGTTTATAGCTTGTATTTTCCTTTCATTCCCTTTCCATTGTGTTGTGTGGATCCATCCCCCCATTGTGGGTCAAATGTCCCCCCTCTCATAGTCATGTAATAACTTAGATTTATTGCTTTCTAGCTAGTTTACTATGCATGTTAATAACACAGATAAAATACAAAACGATAAACAAAGCATTTCAAAAGAAACAAAAGGTGCTTGATTCAACGTCAAGTTGTTTTCCGAATAAACTCACACCATTGCAACGGGAACGCTTGATCCAACGTCAAGCATTCTCCATCCATTCCATGATCCATTATTCACGTCTCTTCTCCACTCTCTTCTGAATCTCATCCTATCTCTCACCATCATTCTTCACTCACACTTTTTCATAATAAATTCAAACACTTGATTTAACGTCAAGCTCCTTTTCCAAAACATTTTCATAACAAATTGGAATGCAAATGGGGTGTACGTGTTTGTAAACAACATTCAAGTAATTGGGTTGTCGGCCGTACCTAGCCTGAGGACCCGACACTTGAGTTTCCCCCCTAAAACATCTAATGATTCAAACAAGTTAGATCTAGGTGCTATAAGGATGAAAAAGAATAGTTAGGACTTCATTGTTCTCTCAATTCCCAAGTACTTTGATCGTTGATCGTACTTAGTCAAAGGTTAGAGACTTATCTCCCTCTAAGTTCCAACGATTAAACTTGCCAAATTCTTTTCACAATCCAAACCTCTTTTTTGGATGAAAAAGAGTGGTTAGGACAACATTGTCCTCTCAACTCCCGAGTTATTGGACCGTTGACTGTATCTAGCCAAGGGTCTAATGCTTGTCTTTATGCATAAAATCGACCCTAACAAATCAAATCATCTTTTGCCTTAGCACTCTATTCAAAACCTTTCAATAAGAACGTGTTACTTCCGTTCTACCATGAACGAAACTTAAGCCTCCATGTGCGAGCAAGTAATGTTTAACTGGTAGAAAGCGAACCAAGCATATCCACTTTACCGCAAACAAGCAACTACCTTCCGCTCCCATGACAAAGTATACAAGCAAGTGAACAGTAGAACGCGAACATCGATACCGTTCAGTAAAAACAACCAAACAAATACTCCATTTTTGAGCTGAACTACGAAGCTTTGACTTCCCTATTGCACGTATGGGGATACGTAGGCACGAGGTCACTAATCCTTGGCGAGCACACTAACTTAAAACTTATTTTCTCTCCCATCTTATCCTTTCATCTCATTCCCGATAGCAAGCAATATATAGATTAATAAACATCTATACGCATTTGATACGAGCAATCGGTTCCCATGAAGTACCATGGATGTGAGGGGTGTTAATACCTTCCCCTTGCATAACCGACTTCGGAATCCACTCTTGGTTGCGAAACCATTTCTCTCATTTGGGGTTTTATCGCTATTTTCCCTTTCCTTTGGAATAAATAAAATCCGATGGCGACTCTGTATTTTTCGCGGCACTTCAGCTCGCGACTCTGTTGGGGATAATATGGAGTTCCCATAAGCGATTCAAGCCTAGCTTGCATGTATCCTTTTCTTGGATTGTTTACTTCTATTATCACTTGCTTTATTTATCCATTCCTGTTAGATCTTCCTGTTATATATCATCTTGCTTTGATCTTGTGGGATAAGTAGTATAAAGTGAGAAGCCCAATACACAGGCTTAGAGAGTATACATAAGATAGGAGGGACTTCGTGTTGACCTATCGGACGTAGTTGTCTTGAGAGGGAGACACGAACATCCCACTTGGAATAGATTCATTTTTGGAGTTTTGCTGGAACGCGAGTCACGTTCGCGCTGACAACCATTCTTCCGAAGAGAGTCCATGACTCCAAGGACCTTAGATAACCCCTGACTTTCGAAGTTGAGGGAAGCCTCACTTAGAGGAGATCATCCTGAGGGTATTGTTAAATCACAAGTCATCTTGTGGCGATAATGATACTTTTGCCTCATGATCCGTGAAATTAAGCATCTTCATAAGTCTTAGTACTCACCTTGCGAGGGGACATGGTTATTTCTTGCATGGAAATTAACCTTCAACCTACCTCGAGCTTCACGATCAGATCCTCCAAGATGTTGTGAACCCTTGGATCCATGATGTTTCATGTTATTTCATCATGTCATTCAGCATATGCATTCCTTTGGGAACATAAAAACATGTTGCATTCATAGTTGCATTTCATCAGACCTATTCAAGAAGACTCACTGTTGTTTGGCCTTTGTCCAGAACCTGCTATGGTAAAGTTGGCTTCCCGACATTCATACAACACGCACCATAATCATAAGCTTCTCATGGATTAGTGGGAGCAGAATCAGGTTGTTATGAGGGAAGATATGACCGCTGTGAAAGCCCAGATGGGCCAAATCGTTGAAGCCATACAAGCTTTGGCTAGAAGACAAGAGGAAATGAGTCAGGCTAATCTGAGAGTTGTCGCTGCCAACCCTCCTATTGTGACAATACCAGTGAATCCCCCAGGAGGAGCTGGTACTCTCGTTGTAACTCAACCACCTCCCGAGAGAGGCCTAGTGTATCAAAATGTCGCTCATACATTCAAGATCCCTGTCGATGGGAGAGCTCTGTAACACCCCAATAAAATAAAATAATTATTTAAATTTAAGTTAATGGTATATTATTAATTTAATTTAATAATTGGATTATTTTATTATTAGAATAAAATATATTGGAAAATATATAAGTTGGAATAATAAAAAGTCCCAATTTTTGGAAAAGGGTTTTCACGTGAAAAGGAGCAGAGAAGCGGCTGAAAGAGAGAAAGGGCAAGAGGCAGAGCAAGAGAAGAGGAAAGGCTTGAAGCTAATGGAATTTGCCGGATTTACTCAGGTATGGGGGGGTTTATCATCGCTTAATGGGTATTATGGGATAGTATGTGATGGGTAGTGAGAAACCATTGAAATTGCCTCTGATTGAAATGATATGTGATGAATTTGTGAAATATATTGATGAACGAAATTGGATGATGATTGATGACATTGTAGGAATTAGATGTAGTGAGGGTAACGATTTGATAAGTTGAATGTATCTGAGTTGTAATTGATAAAACGAACGAACGTGTATGAAAAATAGGACTGTGAGAGGTTGGATCTAAAGGGTCTCGTAGCAGAGAAAACCCATAGCAGATCTGGAAAACTGTATTCTGGTCATACGCGTATGGCACTAGGCAATACGCGTATGGGGTGGCTTGAAAATGGGGGTTTTGGCGCTGGTACGCGCCATACGCGTGTGATACGCGTAATCCCTGGAGTGGTACGCTATGGTGTACGCCATACGCGTATGAGTGAAAGAGATGATGTTTTGAACGTGAAAGTGTCTCTGTTGGTACGCGTATGAGGATGTGGTACGCGTAGCATACGCGTATGGGCGTGGGCATTACGCGTATGGACTTGGTCAGGTTTGGGCAATACGCGTATGGGCATAGGCAATACGCGTATGGGCAGGATTGTGATTTTCCTGAGCTGTTGTTGTGCAGTTTTCCACTGTTCAGTTGAGTCACGTAATTCAGCTAATGTATGATATATTAGGGATCATTTCCCGTTGTTTTGAGTAGTATAGGTATTAGTAGAGTGTGCTAATACTGTGGTTGTTCTTTGGCATGATCTGATATGCTTATGTGATAAAATATTGATGATGTGTGATGGTATGCATGATGCTGTGAATGTATCAGTTATGTGTGCATTTGTGAATAGACTGTTTTATGGCTTAGAGTGTGAGCATATGTCTATCCTTGAATTGTGATTGATGATTTAGCATTGCTAGGTGATTAGCATGCACATTGTGGCCTTTATGGTGGTAGCTAATTCCCATGGTGAGGAATTAGTGAGTTAGTCATTTTGGACTGTTGTTGATGTTTGCATGCTAGGTGAATTAGCGTGCATAGCATGGCCCTTGAGGGGTGGTAGCTAATTCCCATGGTGAGGAATTAGTGAGTGAGTCACTAGGTCTCAAATGAGTGGGACTAGTGGGCTTGGTAGCCGTGCCTGGATTTGGACGGTGAGGTGAACTATATGTTCACAAATAGTCGGTACCGCATGCATGGAGTCTCATTGCATAATATGTGTATGGCGTATAATATGAATGGATGTATTCCAATATTATACGTGTGTTTGTGTTGATATTGAGTACGAGCATGAGTTGCATTTGTGTTGAATATGATATTTGAAGTGATGTGCCGTTACTGAACGTATGATCTGATTAGGGTGATTAATGTGTTAAATTACTTAGCATTACATAATGTTTTATAATGCTTATTATATCGATTGAGGAACTCACCCTTACAACTATTTTTCAGGTAACGAGCAGTGATTGAGTAGAAGCTAATGTTCGGAGTCTAGTGTAGTCTCCTTAGTGGGTCATGCTCTGATAGATGTAACATCGGGACGGGATGTTTTACCTTGTTGAATAATTTTACATGTAATGTGTTACATGTTTTGAATGATTGATTTGATTTCTATCCGCTGCGTATTATGCAAATGTTTTAATTGATAAATAAATGAGCATGACAAACTATTTTGATAAATGCGGGAAGTTGTTTGTGTGACACCCTTGACTGCATAATTACTCTGATGATATATTTTGATATTTAATTAAATAATTGGGGGTATTTTAGAAGGGTGTTACATTAGTGGTATCAGAGCATAGTCGGTCGAGTCGAGTCGTAATTATTCTGTTTCCCCTGTACGGTATAGGTGTTGTGTAACCTATCAGTACTTATTGTTTTAGTTTGTTTGGGTTTTCAGAATAGAGATGGCCGGAAGAGGTAGAGATGATGCTGCAATTGCTGAGGCTCTGGGTATGCTAGCTGGAGTACTTGGAGGAAATCCGAATATTGTGGGAATGGGAGCTACTCGTCAACTGAGTGAGTTCCAGAAGAACAATCCTCCAATGTTCAAGGGAGCATACGATCCAGATGGTGCTCAGAAGTGGTTGAAGGAGATCGAGAGAATCTTCAGAGTGACTGAGTGTGCCGATAACCAGAAGGTCAGGTTCGGTACGCATATGCTGTCAGAGGAAGCTGATGATTGGTGGGTTGCTACCCGCACTGAGTTGGAAACTGCTGGGAATGCTGAAATCACTTGGGCTGTGTTCAGAGAGAGATTCCTGAGGAAGTATTTTCCAGAGGATGTTAGAGGGAAGAAAGAGATAGAGTTCTTGGAATTGAAGCAGGGTAACAAGTCTGTTACAGAGTATGCTGCTAAGTTCACAGAGCTGTCGAAGTATTATACTCCCTATAGTGAGGCTGCTGGAGAATTTTCAAAGTGTGTGAAGTTTGAGAACGGGTTACGTCCCGAGATCAAACAGGCTATTGGGTATCAGCGGATCAGGGTGTTTTCTGATTTGGTTGACTGTTGCAGGATTTTTGAACAGGATTCCAAGGCTAGAGCAGAGAGCTATCAGCAAAGGGTTGATAGGAAAGGTAAGAATCAGATTGATCGTGGGAAACCGTATGCAGCTGGCAAAGGTTTTCAGAGACAGAGTGGAATGAAGAGGCCTAGTGGGGGAGACTCTAGCGCTCCTGCTAAGTGTTACAGATGTGGTCAGGCTGGACATCGTATCCATGAGTGTACCAGTAATGAGAAGAAATGTTTCAAGTGTGGAAAAGGTGGTCACTTGGCTGCAGACTGCCGGTTGAAGACTGTGACTTGTTTCAACTGTGGAGAGTTGGGTCATATCAGTCCACAGTGTCCTAAGCCGAAGAAAGAGAATCAGTCAGGAGGCAAGGTCTTTGCTTTATCGGGTTCTGAGACTTCTGCAGATGATCGTTTGATCCGAGGTACGTGTTATATTAATGGCTTTCCTCTTGTAGCTATTATTGACACCGGTGCTACTCATTCCTTTATATCTTTGGATTGTGCTGTGAAACTTAAGTTAGAAATATCTGAGATGCGTGGTAGTATGGTGATTGATACTCCTGCGAAGGGTTCAGTGACTACTACTTCGGTTTGTCTGAATTGTCCTTTGAGTATTTTTGGTAGAGACTTTGGAATGGATCTTGTGTGTCTTCCACTAGTGCAGATTGATGTTATCTTGGGTATGAACTGGTTGGTGTTTAACCGAGTTTCTATCAACTGTTTTGATAAGACTGTGATATTTCCTGAGATTGAAGAAGGAAAGAGTTTATTTCTATCAGCCAGGCAGGTGAATGAGGAAGTAGCAGATGGGGCGGAGTTGTTTATGCTGTTAGCGACTTTGGAGGCTAAAGATAAACTGGTGAGTGGTGATCTAGCCGTGGTGTGTGATTTTCCTGATGTGTTTCCGGAAGAAGTGAATGAATTACCGCCAGAGCGTGAAGTTGAGTTCTCGATTGATTTGGTACCTGGTACTAGACCGATATCGATGGCTCCGTATCGTATGTCTGCTGTTGAGTTAGCTGAATTGAAGAGTCAGCTGGAAGATTTATTGGATAAGAAATTTATTCGTCCGAGTGTGTCACCGTGGGGCGCACCAGTGTTGTTGGTTAAGAAGAAAGAAGGTACTATGAGGTTGTGTGTGGACTACAGGCAACTGAATAAAGTGACGATCAAGAATCGGTATCCTTTGCCGAGGATTGATGATTTGATGGATCAATTGGTTGGTGCGAGTGTGTTCAGCAAGATAGATTTGAGATCTGGGTATCATCAGATACGTGTGAAAACTGAAGATATTCAGAAGACTGCTTTCAGAACAAGGTATGGACATTATGAGTATTCTGTAATGCCTTTTGGTGTGACTAATGCGCCTGGTGTATTTATGGAGTATATGAATAGGATTTTCCATCCGTACCTAGACCAGTTTGTTGTGGTGTTTATTGATGACATTTTGGTGTATTCGAAATCTGAAGAAGAGCATGCTGAGCATTTGAGAGTGGTTTTAGAAGTTCTAAGAGAAAAGAAGTTATTTGCTAAACTGTCGAAGTGTGAATTTTGGTTAGAAGAGGTTAGTTTTCTTGGTCATGTGATTTCAAGAGGTGGTGTTGCTGTTGATCCTTCTAAGATAGAAGCGGTATCTAAGTGGGAAGCTCCAAAGTCAGTTTCTGAGATAAGAAGTTTTCTTGGACTTGCAGGTTATTATAGGAAGTTCATTGAGGGATTTTCCAAGTTGGCGTTACCGTTGACGATGTTGACTAGAAAGGGGCAAGCGTTTGTTTGGGATTCGAAATGTGAAGAGGGTTTCCACGAGTTAAAGAGAAGGTTGACTACTGCTCCTATTCTGATATTACCGAGTCCGTCGGAACTATTTGAGGTTTATTGTGATGCTTCATTGTTGGGTTTGGGTGGTGTGTTGATGCAGAACAAGCAGGTTATAGCTTATGCTTCGAGACAACTGAGGATTCATGAAAGGAACTATCCGACACACGATTTAGAGTTGGCAGCTGTGGTATTTGTTCTGAAGTTGTGGAGGCATTACTTGTACGGGTCAAGATTTGAAGTTTTCAGTGACCATAAGAGTTTAAAGTATTTGTTTGATCAGAAAGAGCTGAATATGAGACAGAGGAGATGGTTAGAATTTCTGAAGGATTATGATTTTGGGTTGAATTACCATCCGGGTAAAGCAAATGTAGTGGCTGATGCATTGAGTCGGAAATCATTGCATATGTCTATGTTAATGGTTAAGGAATTGGATTTAATTGAGCAGTTTAGAGACTTGAGTTTGGTGTGTGAGAGTACTCACAATAGTGTTAAATTGGGAATGTTGAAGTTAACGAGTGGTATTCTGGATGAGATCAGAGAGGGTCAGAAATCCGATATGCTTTTGGTTGATAAGTTGACTTTAGTGAATCAAGGTCAAGGTGGTAAATTCAGAGTGGATGAGAATGGTGTTTTGAGATTTGGTAATCGGGTGTGTATTCCGGATGTTACCGAACTCAAGAAGAGTATCCTTGAAGAAGGACATCGTAGTGGCTTGAGTATTCATCCTGGAGCTACGAAGATGTATCATGACTTGAAAAAGTTGTTTTGGTGGCCGGGAATGAAGAAGGAGATTGCGAGTTTTGTTTACTCCTGTTTGACTTGTCAGAAGTCAAATATTGAGCATCAGAAGCCATCTGGGCTAATGCAACCGTTGACTATTCCAGAGTGAAAGTGGGATAGTATCAGTATGGATTTTGTGTCGGGTTTGCCGAGGACGAGTAAGAATTTTGAAGCCATTTGGGTGATTGTTGATAGATTGACGAAATCGGCTCATTTCATTCCGATCAGAATGGATTATCCGTTAGAGAGGCTAGCTGAGTTGTATATTGAGAAGATTGTAAGTTTGCATGGTATTCCGTCGAGTATTGTTTCGGACAGAGATCCTAGATTTACATCGAAGTTTTGGGAAGGTTTGCAGAAGGCTTTGGGAACTAAGCTGAGATTGAGTTCTGCATATCATCCGCAGACTGATGGTCAGACTGAGAGGACGATTCAGTCATTAGAGGATCTTCTGAGAGCTTGTGTCTTGGAAAAGGGAGGTGCTTGGGATTGTTATTTGCCTTTGATTGAGTTTACCTACAACAATAGTTTTCATTCGAGCATTGGTATGGCACCGTTTGAAGCTTTGTATGGTAGGAGATGTCGGACACCTTTATGTTGGTATGAGTCCGGTGAGAGTGTTGTGGTTGGACCGGAGATTGTTCAACAAACTACAGAAAAGATTAAGATGATTCAGGAGAAGATGAGAATTGCTCAGAGTCGTCAGAAGAGTTATCATGACAAGAGGAAGAAGTCACTTGAGTTCCAAGAGGGAGATCATGTGTTTCTTCGTGTTACTCCGATAACTGGTGTTGGTCGAGCTTTGAAGTCGAAGAAGTTGACACCTCGATTTATTGGTCCTTATCAGATTTTGGAGAGGATAGGAGAGGTAGCCTATCGTATCGCTTTACCGCCGTCGCTTGCGAATTTGCATGAGGTTTTTCATGTGTCTCAGTTGAGGAGGTACATTCATGATCCGTCGCATGTAGTCCAAGTAGATGATGTACAGGTGAGAGATAACCTGACTGTTGAAACATCACCTATGAGGATCGAGGATCGAGAGTTGAAGCAGTTGCGGGGTAAAGAGATTGCCTTGGTGAAGGTAGCTTGGGGAGGACCAGCAGGTGGCAATGTGACTTGGGAACTGGAGAGTAAGATGAAGGAGTCTTATCCAGAGTTGTTCGCTTGAGGTATGTTTTCGAGGACGAAAACTCTTTTAGTGGGGGAGAGTTGTAACACCCCAATAAAATAAAATAATTATTTAAATTTAAGTTAATGGTATATTATTAATTTAATTTAATAATTGGATTATTTTATTATTAGAATAAAATATATTGGAAAATATATAAGTTGGAATAATAAAAAGTCCCAATTTTTGGAAAAGGGTTTTCACGTGAAAAGGAGCAGAGAAGCGGCTGAAAGAGAGAAAGGGCAAGAGGCAGAGCAAGAGAAGAGGAAAGGCTTGAAGCTAACGGAATTTGCCGGATTTACTCAGGTAAGGGGGGTTTATCATCGCTTAATGGGTATTATGGGATAGTATGTGATGGGTAGTGAGAAACCATTGAAATTGCCTCTGATTGAAATGATATGTGATGAATTTGTGAAATATATTGATGAACGAAATTGGATGATGATTGATGACATTGTAGGAATTAGATGTAGTGAGGGTAACGATTTGATAAGTTGAATGTATCTGAGTTGTAATTGATAAAACGAACGAACGTGTATGAAAAATAGGACTGTGAGAGGTTGGATCTGAAGGGTCTCGTAGCAGAGAAAACCCATAGCAGATCTGGAAAACTGTATTCTGGTCATACGTGTATGGCACTAGGCAATACGCGTATGGGGTGGCTTGAAAATGGGGGTTTTGGCGCTGGTACGCGCCATACGCGTGTGATACGCGTAATCCCTGGAGTGGTACGCGTATGGTGTACGCCATACGCGTATGAGTGAAAGAGATGATGTTTTGAACGTGAAAGTGTCTCTGTTGGTACGCGTATGAGGATGTGGTACGCGTAGCATACGCGTATGGGCGTGGGCATTACGCGTATGGACTTGGTCAGGTTTGGGCAATACGCGTATGGGCATAGGCAATACGCGTATGGGCAGGATTGTGATTTTCCTGAGCTGTTGTTGTGCAGTTTTCCACTGTTCAGTTGAGTCACGTAATTCAGCTAATGTATGATATATTAGGGATCATTTCCCGTTGTTTTGAGTAGTATAGGTATTAGTAGAGTGTGCTAATACTGTGGTTGTTCTTTGGCATGATCTGATATGCTTATGTGATAAAATATTGATGATGTGTGATGGTATGCATGATGCTGTGAATGTATCAGTTATGTGTGCATTTGTGAATAGACTGTTTTATGGCTTAGAGTGTGAGCATATGTCTATCCTTGAATTGTGATTGATGATTTAGCATTGCTAGGTGATTAGCATGCACATTGTGGCCTTTATGGTGGTAGCTAATTCCCATGGTGAGGAATTAGTGAGTTAGTCATTTTGGACTGTTGTTGATGTTTGCATGCTAGGTGAATTAGCGTGCATAGCATGGCCCTTGAGGGGTGGTAGCTAATTCCCATGGTGAGGAATTAGTGAGTGAGTCACTAGGTCTCAAATGAGTGGGACTAGTGGGCTTGGTAGCCGTGCCTGGATTTGGACGGTGAGGTGAACTATATGTTCACAAATAGTCGGTACCGCATGCATGGAGTCTCATTGCATAATATGTGTATGGCGTATAATATGAATGGATGTATTCAAATATTATACGTGTGTTTGTGTTGATATTGAGTACGAGCATGAGTTGCATTTGTGTTGAATATGATATTTGAAGTGATGTGCCGTTACTGAACGTATGATCTGATTAGGGTGATTAATGTGTTAAATTACTTAGCATTACATAATGTTTTATAATGCTTATTATATCGATTGAGGAACTCACCCTTACAACTATTTTTCAGGTAACGAGCAGTGATTGAGTAGAAGCTAATGTTCGGAGTCTAGTGTAGTCTCCTTAGTGGGTCATGCTCTGATAGATGTAACATCGGGACGGGATGTTTTACCTTGTTGAATAATTTTACATGTAATGTGTTACATGTTTTGAATGATTGATTTGATTTCTATCCGCTGCGTATTATGCAAATGTTTTAATTGATAAATAAATGAGCATGACAAACTATTTTGATAAATGCGGGAAGTTGTTTGTGTGACACCCTTGACTGCATAATTACTCTGATGATATATTTTGATATTTAATTAAATAATTGGGGGTATTTTAGAAGGGTGTTACATTAGTGGTATCAGAGCATAGTCGGTCGAGTCGAGTCGTAATTATTCTGTTTCCCCTGTACGGTATAGGTGTTGTGTAACCTATCAGTACTTATTGTTTTAGTTTGTTTGGGTTTTCAGAATAGAGATGGCCGGAAGAGGTAGAGATGATGCTGCAATTGCTGAGGCTCTGGGTATGCTAGCTGGAGTACTTGGAGGAAATCCGAATATTGTGGGAATGGGAGCTACTCGTCAACTGAGTGAGTTCCAGAAGAACAATCCTCCAATGTTCAAGGGAGCATACGATCCAGATGGTGCTCAGAAGTGGTTGAAGGAGATCGAGAGAATCTTCAGAGTGACTGAGTGTGCCGATAACCAGAAGGTCAGGTTCGGTACGCATATGCTGTCAGAGGAAGCTGATGATTGGTGGGTTGCTACCCGCACTGAGTTGGAAACTGCTGGGAATGCTGAAATCACTTGGGCTGTGTTCAGAGAGAGATTCCTGAGGAAGTATTTTCCAGAGGATGTTAGAGGGAAGAAAGAGATAGAGTTCTTGGAATTGAAGCAGGGTAACAAGTCTGTTACAGAGTATGCTGCTAAGTTCACAGAGCTGTCGAAGTATTATACTCCCTATAGTGAGGCTGCTGGAGAATTTTCAAAGTGTGTGAAGTTTGAGAACGGGTTGCGTCCCGAGATCAAACAGGCTATTGGGTATCAGCGGATCAGGGTGTTTTCTGATTTGGTTGACTGTTGCAGGATTTTTGAACAGGATTCCAAGGCTAGAGCAGAGAGCTATCAGCAAAGGGTTGATAGGAAAGGTAAGAATCAGATTGATCGTGGGAAACCGTATGCAGCTGGCAAAGGTTTTCAGAGACAGAGTGGAATGAAGAGGCCTAGTGGGGGAGACTCTAGCGCTCCTGCTAAGTGTTACAGATGTGGTCAGGCTGGACATCGTATCCATGAGTGTACCAGTAATGAGAAGAAATGTTTCAAGTGTGGAAAAGGTGGTCACTTGGCTGCAGACTGCCGGTTGAAGACTGTGACTTGTTTCAACTGTGGAGAGTTGGGTCATATCAGTCCACAGTGTCCTAAGCCGAAGAAAGAGAATCAGTCAGGAGGCAAGGTCTTTGCTTTATCGGGTTCTGAGACTTCTGCAGATGATCGTTTGATCCGAGGTACGTGTTATATTAATGGCTTTCCTCTTGTAGCTATTATTGACACCGGTGCTACTCATTCCTTTATATCTTTGGATTGTGCTGTGAAACTTAAGTTAGAAATATCTGAGATGCGTGGTAGTATGGTGATTGATACTCCTGCGAAGGGTTCAGTGACTACTACTTCGGTTTGTCTGAATTGTCCTTTGAGTATTTTTGGTAGAGACTTTGGAATGGATCTTGTGTGTCTTCCACTAGTGCAGATTGATGTTATCTTGGGTATGAACTGGTTGGTGTTTAACCGAGTTTCTATCAACTGTTTTGATAAGACTGTGATATTTCCTGAGATTGAAGAAGGAAAGAGTTTATTTCTATCAGCCAGGCAGGTGAATGAGGAAGTAGCAGATGGGGCGGAGTTGTTTATGCTGTTAGCGACTTTGGAGGCTAAAGATAAACTGGTGAGTGGTGATCTAGCCGTGGTGTGTGATTTTCCTGATGTGTTTCCGGAAGAAGTGAATGAATTGCCGCCAGAGCGTGAAGTTGAGTTCTCGATTGATTTGGTACCTGGTACTAGACCGATATCGATGGCTCCGTATCGTATGTCTGCTGTTGAGTTAGCTGAATTGAAGAGTCAGCTGGAAGATTTATTGGATAAGAAATTTATTCGTCCGAGTGTGTCACCGTGGGGCGCACCAGTGTTGTTGGTTAAGAAGAAAGAAGGTACTATGAGGTTGTGTGTGGACTACAGGCAACTGAATAAAGTGACGATCAAGAATCGGTATCCTTTGCCGAGGATTGATGATTTGATGGATCAATTGGTTGGTGCGAGTGTGTTCAGCAAGATAGATTTGAGATCTGGGTATCATCAGATACGTGTGAAAACTGAAGATATTCAGAAGACTGCTTTCAGAACAAGGTATGGACATTATGAGTATTCTGTAATGCCTTTTGGTGTGACTAATGCGCCTGGTGTATTTATGGAGTATATGAATAGGATTTTCCATCCGTACCTAGACCAGTTTGTTGTGGTGTTTATTGATGACATTTTGGTGTATTCGAAATCTGAAGAAGAGCATGCTGAGCATTTGAGAGTGGTTTTAGAAGTTCTAAGAGAAAAGAAGTTATTTGCTAAACTGTCGAAGTGTGAATTTTGGTTAGAAGAGGTTAGTTTTCTTGGTCATGTGATTTCAAGAGGTGGTGTTGCTGTTGATCCTTCTAAGATAGAAGCGGTATCTAAGTGGGAAGCTCCAAAGTCAGTTTCTGAGATAAGAAGTTTTCTTGGACTTGCAGGTTATTATAGGAAGTTCATTGAGGGATTTTCCAAGTTGGCGTTACCGTTGACGATGTTGACTAGAAAGGGGCAAGCGTTTGTTTGGGATTCGAAATGTGAAGAGGGTTTCCACGAGTTAAAGAGAAGGTTGACTACTGCTCCTATTCTGATATTACCGAGTCCGTCGGAACTATTTGAGGTTTACTGTGATGCTTCATTGTTGGGTTTGGGTGGTGTGTTGATGCAGAACAAGCAGGTTATAGCTTATGCTTCGAGACAACTGAGGATTCATGAAAGGAACTATCCGACACACGATTTAGAGTTGGCAGCTGTGGTATTTGTTCTGAAGTTGTGGAGGCATTACTTGTACGGGTCAAGATTTGAAGTTTTCAGTGACCATAAGAGTTTAAAGTATTTGTTTGATCAGAAAGAGCTGAATATGAGACAGAGGAGATGGTTAGAATTTCTGAAGGATTATGATTTTGGGTTGAATTACCATCCGGGTAAAGCAAATGTAGTGGCTGATGCATTGAGTCGGAAATCATTGCATATGTCTATGTTAATGGTTAAGGAATTGGATTTAATTGAGCAGTTTAGAGACTTGAGTTTGGTGTGTGAGAGTACTCACAATAGTGTTAAATTGGGAATGTTGAAGTTAACGAGTGGTATTCTGGATGAGATCAGAGAGGGTCAGAAATCCGATATGCTTTTGGTTGATAAGTTGACTTTAGTGAATCAAGGTCAAGGTGGTAAATTCAGAGTGGATGAGAATGGTGTTTTGAGATTTGGTAATCGGGTGTGTATTCCGGATGTTACCGAACTCAAGAAGAGTATCCTTGAAGAAGGACATCGTAGTGGCTTGAGTATTCATCCTGGAGCTACGAAGATGTATCATGACTTGAAAAAGTTGTTTTGGTGGCCGGGAATGAAGAAGGAGATTGCGAGTTTTGTTTACTCCTGTTTGACTTGTCAGAAGTCAAAGATTGAGCATCAGAAGCCGTCTGGGCTAATGCAACCGTTGACTATTCCAGAGTGGAAGTGGGATAGTATCAATATGGATTTTGTGTCGGGTTTGCCGAGGACGAGTAAGAATTTTGAAGCCATTTGGGTGATTGTTGATAGATTGACGAAATCGGCTCATTTCATTCCGATCAGAATGGATTATCCGTTAGAGAGGCTAGCTGAGTTGTATATTGAGAAGATTGTAAGTTTGCATGGTATTCCGTCGAGTATTGTTTCGGACAGAGATCCTAGATTTACATCGAAGTTTTGGGAAGGTTTGCAGAAGGCTTTGGGAACTAAGCTGAGATTGAGTTCTGCATATCATCCGCAGACTGATGGTCAGACTGAGAGGACGATTCAGTCATTAGAGGATCTTCTGAGAGCTTGTGTCTTGGAAAAGGGAGGTGCTTGGGATTGTTATTTGCCTTTGATTGAGTTTACCTACAACAATAGTTTTCATTCGAGCATTGGTATGGCACCGTTTGAAGCTTTGTATGGTAGGAGATGTCGGACACCTTTATGTTGGTATGAGTCCGGTGAGAGTGCTGTGGTTGGACCGGAGATTGTTCAACAAACTACAGAAAAGATTAAGATGATTCAGGAGAAGATGAGAATTGCTCAGAGTCGTCAGAAGAGTTATCATGACAAGAGGAAGAAGTCACTTGAGTTCCAAGAGGGAGATCATGTGTTTCTTCGTGTTACTCCGATAACTGGTGTTGGTCGAGCTTTGAAGTCGAAGAAGTTGACACCTCGATTTATTGGTCCTTATCAGATTTTGGAGAGGATAGGAGAGGTAGCCTATCGTATCGCTTTACCGCCGTCGCTTGCGAATTTGCATGAGGTTTTTCATGTGTCTCAGTTGAGGAGGTACATTCATGATCCGTCGCATGTAGTCCAAGTAGATGATGTACAGGTGAGAGATAACCTGACTGTTGAAACATCCCCTATGAGGATCGAGGATCGAGAGTTGAAGCAGTTGCGGGGTAAAGAGATTGCCTTGGTGAAGGTAGCTTGGGGAGGACCAGCAGGTGGCAATGTGACTTGGGAACTGGAGAGTAAGATGAAGGAGTCTTATCCAGAGTTGTTCGCTTGAGGTATGTTTTCGAGGACGAAAACTCTTTTAGTGGGGGAGAGTTGTAACACCCCAATAAAATAAAATAATTATTTAAATTTAAGTTAATGGTATATTATTAATTTAATTTAATAATTGGATTATTTTATTATTAGAATAAAATATATTGGAAAATATATAAGTTGGAATAATAAAAAGTCCCAATTTTTGGAAAAGGGTTTTCACGTGAAAAGGAGCAGAGAAGCGGCTGAAAGAGAGAAAGGGCAAGAGGCAGAGCAAGAGAAGAGGAAAGGCTTGAAGCTAACGGAATTTGCCGGATTTACTCAGGTAAGGGGGGGTTTATCATCGCTTAATGGGTATTATGGGATAGTATGTGATGGGTAGTGAGAAACCATTGAAATTGCCTCTGATTGAAATGATATGTGATGAATTTGTGAAATATATTGATGAACGAAATTGGATGATGATTGATGACATTGTAGGAATTAGATGTAGTGAGGGTAACGATTTGATAAGTTGAATGTATCTGAGTTGTAATTGATAAAACGAACGAACGTGTATGAAAAATAGGACTGTGAGAGGTTGGATCTGAAGGGTCTCGTAGCAGAGAAAACCCATAGCAGATCTGGAAAACTGTATTCTGGTCATACGCGTATGGCACTAGGCAATACGCGTATGGGGTGGCTTGAAAATGGGGGTTTTGGCGTTGGTACGCGCCATACGCGTGTGATACGCGTAATCCCTGGAGTGGTACGCGTATGGTGTACGCCATACGCGTATGAGTGAAAGAGATGATGTTTTGAACGTGAAAGTGTCTCTGTTGGTACGCGTATGAGGATGTGGTACGCGTAGCATACGCGTATGGGCGTGGGCATTACGCGTATGGACTTGGTCAGGTTTGGGCAATACGCGTATGGGCATAGGCAATACGCGTATGGGCAGGATTGTGATTTTCCTGAGCTGTTGTTGTGCAGTTTTCCACTGTTCAGTTGAGTCACGTAATTCAGCTAATGTATGATATATTAGGGATCATTTCCCGTTGTTTTGAGTAGTATAGGTATTAGTAGAGTGTGCTAATACTGTGGTTGTTCTTTGGCATGATCTGATATGCTTATGTGATAAAATATTGATGATGTGTGATGGTATGCATGATGCTGTGAATGTATCAGTTATGTGTGCATTTGTGAATAGACTGTTTTATGGCTTAGAGTGTGAGCATATGTCTATCCTTGAATTGTGATTGATGATTTAGCATTGCTAGGTGATTAGCATGCACATTGTGGCCTTTATGGTGGTAGCTAATTCCCATGGTGAGGAATTAGTGAGTTAGTCATTTTGGACTGTTGTTGATGTTTGCATGCTAGGTGAATTAGCGTGCATAGCATGGCCCTTGAGGGGTGGTAGCTAATTCCCATGGTGAGGAATTAGTGAGTGAGTCACTAGGTCTCAAATGAGTGGGACTAGTGGGCTTGGTAGCCGTGCCTGGATTTGGACGGTGAGGTGAACTATATGTTCACAAATAGTCGGTACCGCATGCATGGAGTCTCATTGCATAATATGTGTATGGCGTATAATATGAATGGATGTATTCCAATATTATACGTGTGTTTGTGTTGATATTGAGTACGAGCATGAGTTGCATTTGTGTTGAATATGATATTTGAAGTGATGTGCCGTTACTGAACGTATGATCTGATTAGGGTGATTAATGTGTTAAATTACTTAGCATTACATAATGTTTTATAATGCTTATTATATCGATTGAGGAACTCACCCTTACAACTATTTTTCAGGTAACGAGCAGTGATTGAGTAGAAGCTAATGTTCGGAGTCTAGTGTAGTCTCCTTAGTGGGTCATGCTCTGATAGATGTAACATCGGGACGGGATGTTTTACCTTGTTGAATAATTTTACATGTAATGTGTTACATGTTTTGAATGATTGATTTGATTTCTATCCGCTGCGTATTATGCAAATGTTTTAATTGATAAATAAATGAGCATGACAAACTATTTTGATAAATGCGGGAAGTTGTTTGTGTGACACCCTTGACTGCATAATTACTCTGATGATATATTTTGATATTTAATTAAATAATTGGGGGTATTTTAGAAGGGTGTTACAAGCTCAACCTGAGATTGACGATCATTAGGATGGTTTCTTCACTACAAGGGCCGATTCAGTATATGATGTTTTTGGTCCTTCTCCAGATGACTTCGAACGAAGATTTCGTATGATGGAGGACAAACTAAAGGTGATAGAAAGTCCCGATGCTTTTGGGTTAGATGTCGCCGACATGTTCCTAGTACAAGGTGTGAAAATTCCTCCGAAGTTCAAGGTTCTGAACTTTGAAAAGTATTAAGGGATCACTTGTTTGAAGACTCACATCTGAGCTTTTTGCAGAAAGATGGCTGCTTATTCTGACGATGAAAAACTCTTAATGCACTTTTTCCAGGACAGTCTTATTGGGGCTTCTCTAGAATGGTATATGCAGCTTGAGCACATACATATACGAACCTGGAGGGAACTTGCTGAAGCCTTCCTAAAGCATTATCAGTACAATTTAGACATGGCTCCCAATCGTATTCAACTTTAAAGCCTTGCTCAGAAGCCAGACTAATCAAAGAATATGCCCAACATTGGAGAGATCTAGCTGCTAGGGCTCAACCCCCTCTTCTTGAAAGATAATTAATAGACATGTTCATGAACACCCTTCAAGGGCCATACCTTAATAGGCTGATTGGAAGCACTACCTCATGATTCTCAAACCTGGTCACCGCTGGGGAACGAATTGAGAACGACATAAAAATTGGCTAGATAAAAGATGCAGCAGCTGTTTCCAGTGGAGCGACAAAAGAGAAGCTGGAGCCTACCAAATGACATACTATCCGGTGGCAGCAGTTGCACCTAACGCGTATCAGCAACCGACATATGTTTTCCCAACCGGTCCTCCAACAAGGCAATATCATCAACCTTATGCTCCTCAACAACCTATTGCTTCGTAACAACAGAACCCTTATCAACAGGGGCACCAAAAACTGAGTAAGCCGGAGAGAAAGATAGATTTGATTCCTATGTCGTACAGTCAATTACTGGTTCACTTACTTCGAGACTCCTTGGTGCAATATAGAGAGTTGAGACCTCCTCCAACACCTCTCCCTCAAAGATATGATGCCAATGCTAGGTGTGAATTCCATTCTAGAGCACCTGGACATACCATCGAGAACTGCAGAGCCTTGAAGCATAAGGTCCTAGACTTGATTGACTCTAAAGCTATATCGTTCACGCCATTGTTGCAAACGTAGCAAACAACCCCGCGCAGGCCAGTACATCTGCAACATCATAGTCAAAGCAATGGTAGATTTGAAGAAGTTGTGGGACAAACCCGTCTGCTTCTGCAAGAACTAAGACCTTGAGCTGTGGAAGGAATAAGGCTGATCACTCCAGTAATCATTACTTTGTTCAATCGTTTTTCATGTGTAATTTTTCTTATTTGTCATTTGTAGATATTCACTTGTAATAAACTCGTTTGTTTTTTTAATAATAATGACATTGACATAAATATGCATTGTTTTGAATAAATCCATTCGTGTCCACTCATATTTTCCATTGATATCAAACTTTTGTTAAACAAAATCAAAAGGAGAATGATAAAACTAAAAACATGATATCACTGCACGTACGCTTTTGAATAGAACCTTGTTGATGATGTAAGGTATTGTTTCGAATCCTAAACACCGGAGTTATAAGGAAGATAATCCCTAGTTAACCCCTTCGAGCCAAGGAGTAGGAGTTTCTTTCCAATACATACAACCCTCAATCATAACCCAAGGTATGGTAGTCGTTAGTTAGTTTGACCAGGCGTTCAAACTTCTAAAGAGGAGTGTCTTACCTAAGGATCAACCATATCTTATCCCTCTAAAGAGGTCGGAATCAATAAATCCACCTTGGTTTTCCCTCACCCATAGAGGCATGAGGCCGTCACAACCCGTCCAATCAATCGAACAGATGTCACACGATTTGTTCCCAAAAATCAAAATAATCAAAATCAAAAGACAAAAATCCCGCTAAGTCGAAACTTGAGAACAAGTGACTTAGGCAAAAATTAGGGCATCCTTGTGGGTTACAAATCAGAGTCAATCCAGCAAAAGTAGGGAAATGAAAAAAATCAACGAAGAGGAATCATAAGAAAATCCTCAGCACAAACAAATCGTGTGGCTACAAACCACATAGAAGGGGCATGACTGTCACTCTAAAAACCTCGTGGGTTCATTTTCACTCCCCAAATCCCTTTTGGAAGACAAGCGCTTATATCGAACTAGCTGGATGTAGGACTAGAGAACATCACGAAGAGCGGGTGGGTTAGAATAGGTTTCGAGCCATAAATCCTTCTTTCTGAAACCGTGAACCAGGCCATGTTACAACCCTCAAAAGACGTAATTGAAGCAGGGTTTAGCTCGAAAGCGTACTATAGTTAGTACAATCGTGTTAAAACTGACTCCTTAGTAATTTGCTTACCATTTGTGTTGGTATCGACATGACATTCTCATTAGTGATTCATTCGCTATATGTCATAATTCCAGTGAACAAAATGGAATTTCAAAACATGCGTAAACATGAAATCTGCATTATCATTTCCAAAATGAATTTGTCTTACACGTGAATAAGCACCTGACATCCAGAAATCTTCTACAATGAACATGAATTGAGGAACTTGATGACTCAAGAGTGTCAAACGCCTAAGACCTCCATTGAGAAGGGGCAAGCAACTTCTCTTGATCACACCAAGGCAGAATTCCGAAGACTCTGTGGAGTAGAAAGACAAGATCTCTACAAGATCCGATTGATCAGAGGCAGTCACGTCGAGTAATCTCTACAAGATCCAGTCGATCAAAAGTAGTCACGTCGAGATTCGATAAATATCTCTGAAGACCAGTTAGTCAGGGGCATTCCCTCAAAGATCAGCCAAATAGAGGCAAAGTTTCTCCAAGACTCATACTGGGGAAGGCCACCTCCAAGAGCACAAGAAGTCAATCTCTCCGAGATGGTTAATCAGAGGAACGCAGTTCCAAGACACTAGGGCACGTCAGATTAAGATAATCTACGACGAAGTTGCTTCATAGCTTGTGACTGGGGAAATCCGTGCAGATACCCAACAAACTGGGGCAAGACAATCCAAAGAGACGAAGATTCTCTCCCTGTTTGTGAAAGCTTCTCAGACCCAGCCTGAGGAATCAGAAGATCCATGTCAGATTCTTCCTCCAGCAATATCAAGAAGCCAGGTGTCGGGAAGTCGTGCGAGACATACTCCATACCCTAAATCAAAAGCCTTACAACCCAAGCTAATTCTTCTCAGCATTTATTACATCGTACTGTATACGTGCATTTTTGACGCCATGAGATTAGTATGCAGAATGGTTCTTTCGACAAATGACGCCATAGAATTAACAGTTTAATTGATAAAGTGTTGTTCGACACTTCGACAAAATAATGGTTCGACATTTCAACAAGATATTTGCAGATGGAAAGACGTCTTTGACAGGCATGGATGATGTTATTTCGACAATTCGACAGAGTCTGGAGAGAGACGTCATTTCGACGTAAAGTGTAATTTCAAATTCAAAAGAGTTATGACGTTTGGCAGAAGACGCGTGGAAGCATCTGGCGAAAAGAAGAAAGCCAAGTGTCACAGTTTTAGGATTTGTTCGTTAGTAACAGTTATTTTGTTTGTATATAAATAGGATAGTTGTTATCAGAAAAAGTGTGTGAAAACTTGTACAAAATCCCTGTAAAATACTCAAAGTACCCGTGTGAGAGAAAAGAGTCATATGTGGAACATGTACGTGTAAACAAACACCATTTCTTTCAAAGTTTTATCTTATAAAATTCAAAGTTCTTTACCAATTTTCCATTACATTTACCAGTCATTTATCTTTCTGAAGGAGAATTGCCATCCAAGGCGCAGCGGAATTTAAAAATTTCTCCATTTAGTGATCCTTACGAATGGGCATGATCAGTGATAGAATCGTTACCTCTTGTGGCGATTCAAACCTTTGGTGCAGATCTCTGATAATGATCAAAACCTTTGATACAAATCCACGGGGCGATCACGAACGTTGAACGATGACAACGTCTCTACTCAGTCCACACGAACGGATTCCTTCAATCGCAATGCTAGCTGTTATGAATGAAGGCTTTGAGTGAGAGAAAGAGGGAAACAAAATTCCAAGTCTCTACTTGAATTTCTGTCTGAGTGGAGTGACAATGCTTCTACCCAAGGGGTTCTATTTATAGAACCACTTGTGTGGGCTTCAAGCCAAAAGGCCCACTTAAGTGTATTTTACCCATATCTCATAATATGCCAAAATCACTTAAGTATTTGGTACCTTACCATATTTCGTTTCCACTTAAGTGCACCGTACCTTACGATGTTCCTTAATTATTCTATCTCTCATCAATCCGTCCTTTGTGTGTGACCCTATAGGTTTTCGCGACGTTGGCAATTATATTAAATCACGCATTTAACATAATAAACAGTGAGCGGTATCTAGCAACACATCACTGCTACCCAAGTCACGAAAATGTCATGTGATCTGACAAAACCTCCTGTGATAATAATTATGTGCATAATTACCCCTTTGCCCTTATGTCTATATTGAACACAAGGTATAGACCGTGTCACCCTTGTCCAGTTCAAAATATGGCCCATAGGCATTTATCCTGTTATGCAGGATTGGCAAATTCCATCTAGGACACTCATGTCCCTCAGCATGCTTCGTGGAGTACCCATCAACTGTCTTTATGGTTATCCAGTAACGGACAATGTTGGATCAGCAATAAAGCACTCGACTCTACATCTAGGATCCATAGTGGTTTCAGGTCGAAGAGTGGTATACACTATTATCACCATGAGAATAACTTATGACACTTTGCATAACTTTCTATATAGTATTCTCATAGCGGGTTAATCCAGTATAAATATTACTCCTAATATTCATACCTATGTTTAAGACTTGATAACTCTTTATCCATGATCCATGAGATGCGATCATCAGTCTACAAACATAATAGTCTTAATGCTTTAATGTTATCCCACTTCACATTAAAGCTCGACTACGGATACTTTAAGAACAGTGCCCTTATGTTTAATGTGTTCTCATGATTAAGTCACACTTAATACATTAAACGAACTATCTATTCTAGGGACTTTATTAATCAACCATAATAAAGAAAATGCCTTTAAATAGTTCGATACAAGTACCAAAAGTATTGGCCTCTAGGGCTTACACCAACACTTTCTGCATTTCCTTTTCGACACTTTATACTTTGTCAGTTATATTCCGCCATTTTATCTTAATCTTGTTAAGTTCACTTTTATTTAAGCATTTGTTATCAATATCTTTCGACACGGAAGACTTAGTGAATATAATGAAAGATACAAAAGTTGTTCTAGATATTTACAAAGTTATTTAGATTTGCACATGTCCTAGGATTTGTGTGGTTGATCCTGCAAGTAACCCAATTCGACAAGTATTGGAAAACCAGAGGTTGTTCGCCAAAATCAACCGCGAACAAAATGGCACGCCCAGTGGAACAATGCAAAATCTAAAACTTAGATAATCGTTAGTCAAGGTTTCTTCTTCGTTGTATGAGACTAAGAAGCGGTAAATTAGCCGTATCTGACGTAGAAAGACCTAAAAGAACAAGAGTAAGAAAAATGGCGAGTCAGCCAAATAATCCAAATAATCCCAATCCAAGTGAAGCCATCCCAGTATCCAACCCTATCCCTTCGACAGGAGGAAATGTGGGATCGGTCCCTGTGTCAGAGGCTGTGCCTTCGTCAACAGGGTCAATACCAGCGGTTTCAATTTCGCAAAATGCGCCTAGCTCGTCCATTAGGGCGCAACAAATGCCTGTTGGGACGCCTCCTCCTATGGGAAACACTTCTAGGCCTTTTGTGACGAATTTCACCATGCCTCTTCCTGGTAGGGAACAACCATTTGGAATGCCAACTTCGGTAATGGCAAATTTACACAATTCCCCGGTAGTATATTCTGATTCTATGGCCAATATGTCTTCACCTTTACAAGGGTCAGGATATGGCGGAAACATGAATAGACTAAACCAACAACCACTTTACATGCCAGTGATAACAAATAATTCGGCGCAAGTAATTAGACAACAAATGGACGAGAGTAATCATGATATGGTCCAAATGTTGACACAACAAATGGGGGCAGTGTTCAATCCTCTAGTACAAAACACCACCCAAACAAACCAATTGTTGGCAGCGCAAATGACGCGCATTGTTGACTTTTTTAGGGTCCCTCAAACTCGACACAGAGAACAAGTGGTTCAGAACCCAGCGGTAGCGGTCCAGGAAGAGCCTACGATAAACCAAATATCATTAGACAATCCTCAGGTAACTGAATTATTAAACCACTAGGTAAAGTCAATACAAAAGTTCCTATGGCTAAAGCAGCAACCTTTGCTCCATAGCTAACTCGTAGGTCGACTTCACCTTTTGCCAAATCTCTACTCCTTTTTAGTTCTTGCACATTTGTACAAATGTGAGAACCGCATCCAGTATCTAATACCCATGATGCAGAAGTAGATAAATTAATAACAAAAATACCTGAAGTTGAAGTCTCTACTCCATTCTTCTTATCTTCCAGGTACTTTGGGCAGTTCCTCTTCCAGTGTCCGGTCTTACCACAATGGAAGTAGGTGCCTTCTTTTGTTATGCCTCAACTAGGCTTCAAAGCAGCAGTGGATATGGGATTGGCAACTTCCTTGCCCTTCCCCTTATCACTCTGCTTAGTGGGCCTTTTGTTCTGTCTCTTTCCATTTCCGATCATCAGAATGGACTTCCCTTTTGACTTCAGATTCTTCTCGGCAGTTCTTAACATGGCGAGCAGTTCAGGAAGAGATTTGTCCATATCAATCATATTGAAATTTAGGACAAATTGACTGAAACTATCTGGCAACGATTGCAAGATCAAATCAGTTGCAAGTTCCTTTTTGAGGGGAAAACCCAATCTCTCAAGGTTTTCCACATACCCAATCATCTTGAGTACACGGGGACCTACAGGGGCTCCCTCAGCTAACTTGCTTTGAAAAAGGGCTTTTGAAACTTCAAACCTCTCATGCCTTGCTTGCTCTTGATAGAGCAACTTCAGGTGTTCGATCATATCGAACGCTGACATGTTCTCATGTTGCTTTTGCAATTCTGAGTTCATGGTAGCCAGCATGAGACAAGCAGTTTCATTGGCATCATCGACATGCTTCTTATAAGCATCTCTTTCTGCCTTAGGTGCAGAACTAGGAGGTTCCTCTTCAGGAACAGGTGTCTCCAAGACATACAGCTTTTTATCATGTTTGAGGACAATCCTCAGGTTTCGATGCCAATCTAGAAAATTTGTCCCAGACAATTTTTCCTTATCTAGGATTGATCGCAGGATGTTGTTAGAAGTGTTTGCTGTCATGGTAATCTACATAAGGATTAATGAAAATATAAGTATCATTGACATATTCAATTAGGCCTTTAATTAAATATGCTCCCACTATTTTACTCAAAACAAATGACCCTCATCATTTGATTCGGAAAATCCCGTTGGAAGATTTTCTAGTGGGTCGAGATCCATATTTCACTTCGTTCTAAGTCCGCGTAGGCGGATTACACAAAACTAGGTTATTTAGGTAGGAACTCCTTCCAATTGTATCTCATACAACTCTCGAAAATTTCAATTGGGTGAATAACTCCTTATTCCAATCCATCATATGGATTATTCCCAACTCTTGCTTCTAAACATATATATAATCTTATTATAATTTGTTTAGTTAAGTTTGACCCATTGTTTTAACAGTTGGATATTACAATTATCCCATCGCACCTTACTAATATAGAACATGCACCTCGCGTAGGCGAAACCTACATTATTCGATACTAGTCTTGATGAGTGTTAAAACTTGGAAAGCTTAAACTTAATATTTATTTTGAGGGAATTGCAATTTTTCTGATCTCACCGGCTTGTTTATCATATAAACCGTCTCTCACATGCATCAACATACATTCACATGCATCAACATACATACATACATAATGAAACAGTTATGACCCCTATCGCAATTGTTCTCCCAAGCCAATGAGAGAACCTAAGCTAACCTACAACGATCTAAGCTTCTCCAAGCAAGATCTTCAAGGTTGTCCTCCTTTGGCACTGACTTCTTTGCTTTCTTCATATCATTACATTACATGAAAGAAACTCGTTTTACATACGAGGGAGTGAGATAATAAAAGAAGTTACATTTGGGAGATTAAGAGAGAGGCACGACACGCAGGTCGTATTTTAAAATCCAAAACAAAACAAAGGAAAACTAAGGCCATAACCGATCACCACAAGACAATAATAAACACTTTATTATTATTATTATTATTATTAATTCCTTTAATTAATTAAAATCAAATTAAATTTCGACGACCGATCATCACATTTTAATGAACAATTCATTTAAAATCGATGTCGCTTTTCGTATCAACACTTGACACTTTTAAAGCACTGAGTTAGCCGAACGGGTGAAAATTTCCTTGCGTTAACCGGTTAACCATATGCGTTAACCGGTTAACACTGTTTGAAATCTAAAAAAAAAAGTTTTCTGCCTTGCGTTAACCGGTTAACCAAATGCTTTAACCGGTTAACACTGTTTGAAAATGTCTTGGAAAACTGTTTTCCGCCTTGCGTTAACCGGTTAACCATATGCGTTAACCGGTTAACACTGTTAAAAACTCAACAAAAAAAAATAAAATTAATTCGCATTGCGTTAACCGGTTAATCATATGCGTTAACCGGTTAACACTGTTCCAAAAAGTGTTTAGAAAGCACAACTCTTGTGCAGTCAAACCCCAATCGCATAACTCTCTGACAACACAACCCTTGTGCCGTCACTAACCCTGATGCACCAATTTCAGACCGTCAAACACATCTCGATTGTTAATTCAGTATGATTGATCAACACGTCATTGCTTCACCATACTAATGTCGGATCAAGAAGCAAACGACCATTGATCGCTCAAAGGAAAACAATCATCGAGGGTTTGAATGAACGAAACGAGAACACTATATCATATATAATGTATTTTGCATCAGGATTACATATATCACATATATGTAACTTGATCGATCTCAATTTAACCTTTGATTCATTCTGTCTTTAATCATATTATTACAGAACAAAAACAAATATCAGATTCATGGTTTCGTAAGTGGCTCTGATACCACTGTTGGAGAATTGCCATCCAAGGCGCAGCGGAATTTAAAAATTTCTCCATTTAGTGATCCTTACGAATGGGCATGATCAGTGATAGAATCGTTACCTCTTGTGGCGATTCAAACCTTTGGTGCAGATCTCTGATAATGATCAAAACCTTTGATACAGATCCACGGGGCGATCACGAACGTTGAACGATGACAACGTCTCTACTCAGTCCACACGAACGGATTCCTTCAATCGCAGTGCTAGCTGTTATGAATGAAGGCTTTGAGTGAGAGAAAGAGGGAAACAAAATTCCAAGTCTCTACTTGAATTTCTGTCTGAGTGGATTGGAGTGACAATGCTTCTACCCAAGGGGTTCTATTTATAGAACCACTTGTGTGGGCTTCAAGCTAAAAAGCCCACTTAAGTGTATTTTGGCCCATATCTTATAATATGCCCAAAATCACTTAAGTATTTGGTACCTTACCATATTTCGTCTCCCACTTAAGTGCACCGTACCTTACGGTGTTCCTTAGTTACTTTATCTCTCATCAATCCGTCCTTTGTGTGTGACCCTATAGGTTTTCGCGGCATTGGCAATTATATAAAATCACGCATTTAACATAATAAACAGTGAGCGGTATCTAGCAACACATCACTGCTACCCAAGTCACGAAAATGTCATGTGATCTGACAAAACCTCCTGTGATAATAATTATGTGTATAATTACCCCTTTGCCCTTATGTCTATATTGAACACAAGGTATAGACCGTGTCACCCTTGTCCAATTCAATATTGGGCCCATAGACATTTATCCTGTTAAGCAGGATGGGCAAATTCCATCTAGGACACTCATGTCCCTCAGCATTCTTTGTGGAGTACCCATCAACTGTCTTTATGGTTATCCAGTTACGGACAATGTTGGATCAGCAACAAAGCACTCGACTCTACATCTAGGATCCATAGTGGTTTCAGGTCGAAGAGTGGTATACACTATTATCACCATGAGAATAACTTATGACACTTTGCATAACTTTCTATATAGTATTTGTCGCAACCCGAAAAATACGGTGTGCGAAAAAACAACCGGCGAGAAAGAAAATGACAGAAGAGTCGCCACCGTGCGTTATTTATCCCAAAGGAGGGAAAGGAAACGCTCGAAGTAAACCTGGAGAAAGGGAAGGAAAAGACAAGGTCTCGCAACCAAATCTTGGGTTCGGGAGTCGATTATGCGAAGGGAAGGTATTAGCACCCCTACGCATCCGTAGTACTCTACGGGATCCACTCTTGTTTGTTCTTGTCTAAAGGGTGTATGTTTATCTAATGTACTATTTACTAAAAGGGGGGTCAAAAGAAAATGACTCGCACAGATGTCGCATCCACTGCATACGTATCTCATCTGGAATGAGAATCAGAGTCTTCGTAGCTCGGCTACCTATGGGTTAAAGAGATGTGTGCTCGCTAAGACATCGCGTCTCATGCCTACGTATCTCATCGGGAATGAGAATCAGAGCAAAACGTAGTTCAACCTAACTACGGGAACAAGGGTCTCGATTGCAACTAGGGCAAGAGAAAGGGAAGGTCTCGATCGCAACGAGGGCGAGAGAAAGGATCGCAACGAGGGCGAAGGCAAACAAGGATTAGTTGTTAGTCGTTAGTCAAACTCGGCAAGACATCGCATCTTGTGCCTACGTATCTCATCTGAACATGAGAATCAGAGTTGCCGTAGTTCGGCTACACGCACACAAACAAACACAGGCAAAGGCAAACGTGGAGCCTGACTGCCAATCACTGGACTTACATCAGCATCCGAACCAAAACACACACAAAAGGGAAAACGTGGAGCCCGACTGCCAATCACTGGACTTACATCAGCATCCGAACCCAACAAACCCACACTGGAACCCGAATGCCACTCGATGGACTTACATCAGCTTCCAAGCACACAACAAGAACAACAAACAACAAATTGCCAAGGAGTCGGGAACTCGAGCCTAGCAATTGTCAAACAAACACATATAAAAAGGAAAAAAGTTGCCCGGAGTGGTCTCGCACGACCACCTGCCTACATACCTCGTCTGGAACAAGGATCAGGGCTATGTAGTTCCCCCTCAAGGGAAAGAAAGAACATGCAAACTAGTAGGGAGTCGGGAACTCGAGCCTACAAGTCATCAAGCAAGCCAGAAGAGACGCTGAGACGTCAGAAGAAACGGCACACACAGACTAATAGGGAGTCGGGAACTCGAGCTTGATAGCTGCCAAACAAAACACACGCAAAAAAGAAAAGGGTGCCCGGAGAGACCTCGCGCGGTCTCCTGCCTACATACCTCGTCTGGAACAAGGATCAGGGCGATGTAGTTCCCCTACATAGGGGTTGCCATCTGAACATGGACTTACAAAGGAGGACACCAGTTGTGTCAAAGGAGAGTGGGCGATGTGTTCACGTCCTAGCAGTAGGTGTCGCAGCTCGCTGAATCGAGTCTTAGGCAGTTACCTCTTTGCAATAGAACGGACTACATGCCACAAGATCGGAGACGCTCGGAAAGGTCTAAAAGAAATGGGGAAGCTCTGCCCTAGAGTTGTCATGCAATGTGTACTTAAGTGTTTAGGATTTACAAATGGGGATATCTACCTAATGTTATCATGCAAAGAATATGGGAATTCTATCTATGTTATCATACAAAAGGTTCTATCTAATGGGTGCTACCTAATCGGAACAAGAATCGACGAATGGAGCAAGGAGAAGTGTTAGGGATAAAGGTAGATGGCGATGCATGAAACAATCGACTTACAAGGTTGATGGCGATGCAAGAAGCAATCGACTTACAAGGTTGATGGCGATGCATAAAGCAATCGACTTACAAAAGGGTGGATGAATACGTGCTGGTTCTGTTAGGTTTTGAAAAAATGATTACTCGACGTTGGATCGAGGTTTTGATCTTGTTTTGAAATGGTTATCGAATGTTCATTTTAATTCTTATATTAACAGGTGAATAACGAATGAAAGAATATTATACATTTCATGGGAGGGGGATACATTTTTATGAATGGGGGTTGACATGGCAATCAAGCAATATAAGTATATGCCTCATACACCATACAAGTAGGCCACAGTTAATCACACAAATAAGATATTTAAACAAACATGTGATCAAATCAAATAATCAAAGAAAAGAAATGAATGAGCATTAAACAACGTGTAAGTGTAAGGGAACCGGCTCATTGTAAGAAAGCCCAAGAGTAAGCTATGTGAGGTTGATGGCGATGCTTAAAAGCAATCGACTTACAAGGGTGTAAAAAATGGGCTCGATATTAAATCGAGAAAAGTATGATTTTTATAGTTTGAGAAAAATGGTTTTTTGAACTAAATTCAAATACAATAACTATGCATTATTAACAAATGAAATTATAATAAACATAAAAAACAGATATTAACAAAATACTAAAAGAATAAAAATGCTAAAGGAAAATACAATCAAACAAAAAGCAAAAAGTGTCACACATGAGTATTGAACCCTCCCCATTTAATACTATGAAACTAACCTCTTTCCACTAGACCACTCAACAATATTTGCTACTAAGATACTACGTTAAATATATAACCCGGACTAAAGATTTAAAATAAAAACAAAACAAACAATCTTATGTTTTTTGTGTTATCTCTGTAAAAAAAAACAAATTAAGTTAAATAAATAATAAAAAAGAAATTAATAAAAATAAAAAAAGAAAACAGAAAGAGAAATGGAACGGGGAAGAGAATACAGAGGAGTTCGTCTTCCTCCCTCTCTCTCGCATCTTACGAGCTCAAAACTTCCCCAACAATGGCAACCTCACGCACCCCAGACTTCACATTTCACTCAATCTCACTCTTACCCTCAACGAAACCCCTTTCAAACACTCTCAGCTCTCACAAAAACAATCAAACAACAAGCATGAAGAGAAAGAAAAAGAGTAGGAAAGAGAGGTTCTTACAGAGCGTCGCTGCGGTGGTGGTGATGGATGCGAAGAAAGCTGGCCTCCAGGTACGATTTTGGGGTTTTAGGTTTTCTCTGCTTCAGATTTTCGCCTCCAGGTTTCTGTGAACAGTGGCCGCCTCTAACCTTTAGGAATTAGGGTTTTCTCCTCAGCTCCCTCTTATGAACAGTGGCATCTCTTTTATAGTCACACTACAAGGGTCTTTTGAATTGGCCACTGAGACCAAAGGGATGTCAAACTTGGAAGTGCTTTTGGTGTCGCCAGTTTGTCTACCCTGTTTTGGTGCTTATTCTGAAAAAGGTAACATGTACCTTGTACTTCTTCTGTGAAAATGTTTCATTTTTGTTGCTTGTGCATTTTTACTACAGGTAAATGATTATTCACTGCTAGTTATTTTTGCTCATTCTTTTTTTAAATTCTGTTGGTTTTCAGGTACTCGTGGTGCTTCTGTTTGCATCCGTCTCATACCAGCAACAAAGCCAATAGCTCAATTGAGATGTAGCACTGCTTGACTGAGCTGCTCTTACTGTAGAGAGTAACAATATATCGACCTCTCTACCCTGGAAACCATTCACAGTATTCAATTCAATGTCAGCTATGTTTGAAGAACCAAATGCACTAAGAAAACGAGACCGCAGAAGAGAAAATTGACATTTGTATGGAGTAATAATGCCAATTCTTCCATCAATAAATTCAGCTGGGTATCTTCTCTTGAAAAACTTTAGTGTTTCAACCGCAGCATCAACTTCACGTTCATTACAAAGCGACATTGCACCAGAGTTTCTTCATGAACCTCCCGACCGTCAACAACATCGTAGAATGCATAAGGCCCAAGACCCTCGGTCTGATGACATGGTGCTGACTTGCTAGACATTTGGCTTTAATTTTTCCAGTCCCTTCAATATCTGGATCAGTTTCACTTAGTTCAAGTAAAGGCTCAAGCACACGAATCTCTGAGACAACATCCTCCTCTGCCACTATGAAAGGAAAGAAACTGCTACTCAAGCCCTGGCCCTCAATCTCAATAAATTCTCTTCTATTCGTCACAGGGATCGAACATGAAAATTGAATGCACTGAAGTTCATCAAGCTCTTTGGAGTATTGACCTGTTGACTCATGAGCATCCTCACACACCAGATAATTTCTTTCTAAAGCACACATTAACCTTGTGGCAGGGTGCATTAGGTTTACACTTTTAACAGAAAAACTGAGCTCTCTTTGATGTTGGTACAGCGATTGGACTAACAGTCAAAATCTTACTATGATGTTGCTTCTAAAAGGTAGTGATGCATCTATTACAACTTGACCTTTTGATGCTGCACCCTGAAATGAACCCATCCAGTTCTCAAAAATGTATTATCCGAGACATCCAACAGCTTACTCAAACTGGGAGTTAGATCACAACACAGATCGTCCCACACAACCTCAGCCTGACGCAAATAGATGGTCAAAACAAATACAAACATGTTGTATGTAGCTCTCAATGTCGCATCATTCGCAGCACTGCCATCACGTAGAAGGTCACTAAGAGAAACAACAGAAAGCATACTCCTCAAAGCATCTAAAACATAACCTTGGACTCAGGTAGATCACTAGTCAATAATGCCATGAGCTGACTGATAATTGCCGTATCAGATTTATGAATCAAGTGATTCAAGGTCTTAGCTGCAATCTCCTTCCCATTTGGGCTTCCATTCTTCAATAGCCACAACAATGCAGGAACTGGATAAGCGCTTTCAACACAGGCACGTATATCCTCACTGCGATCACATAGGTTCATAAAGATTGTTGCTGAGTTTTCCTTTGCTTTGGCAGATCCCGACTCCAAAATTTGAACAAGTGGAGGTATACCAACAACAGCAGTAATGGCCCACTTACTTTCAACATTTTCATCAGGTAATAGACAGAGCAAGGCAATAGCACATTCTTGTTGCTGTTCTGATGAAGGCCTCAAAAGTAATATCAATTGCTGAACTCCTTCACGGCCATAGACGTATAAACCAGCAAGAGCTTCGATGGTCCGTTCTCAAAATGACGAAGAGGAAGTATTGTTGGCGAGTATCTTTGAGCAGTCTTGAAAGCTTGAGCTAAAGCAACGGATGCTTTATCGGAGCCCGTTAGATCGTGACAGTTATATTCCACCACATGCAGACATTACATATGAGTCATTTTTTTTGAGGGTGCAATGCAAGGGACTGCTTCTTCAAGGTTGACACTGCAATATCAGGGTTTGTCTTCCATAGTTCTTCCACCTTACTTATTTGCTGTGCACTTATTTGACGTGCCCTTAACTGCTCTTGTTCAGATGGGATCTTGACAAACCACTTCACCAACTGCTCCTTGCTGATTTCTAGGAGATTCATTAGCAACCTGTCTAGCTTCTTTTTGAAGACTGTCCTGCCAGTAACTTCAGTAATATGTCCACTCCTCCACGTTGAATTGTTGAGTTCAAGAATCCCTCAGCACTGCTGGAGAAATTTCAATGTTCCTGTCAATAAACTTTCAACTACATTTTCCGTTTTCAAGCCAAATCGCAACTACTCCAAAGCACGGCTACTACTCCTTCAGTTGAAAATATTTTGGAACCGACGTAACCTTTTTCAACACCTTGAGAGATAGCGTATATAGTCTTTGCAGCGACAATCCCCGTTTTTCTTCCATAAGCCATCACAATAAATACAAGCTCATCACCTTTGTTTCTGTTTGAAGCTATTACAACCAGATTTCCTTTATGATCTTGCTCTCCTGTACCATGAGCATGGCATCCATCAAGTATACTAGACTTAACATTTTGTCTTCTGTAACTGGCCAGAGAGGGTAGTAACATCAGGAATTTTGGAAGCAACAAGAGTCATACTGAGCTCATTTGTTGTAGGTACTACAACTGGAACAGTAGACAAACTACATGGCATCCCTCTGTCTGAGTTTTTTTCTTCTACAGAAGCCCGAGCATCATTGTCGGATGATTTATTCAAGTCCTTTTCTTTTGTAAAGCGATGCCCCTGACCTGGTTGGGCAGTGAGTAAAAAATCTAGACTTTGAATAGAATGATCTAGGACTTCTTAAGGACATGGATCGCTCAATAAAATTCTTGAGCCTCAACCTTGGCATCAGTATCCATTTGCACAGGCTCTTACGACGGTATCAAACCAATGATCCACCAGAATTCCGAAAATGGCCAACGACTCATAACTGACCATGACATCCAACTAAACCTTCATCTACAATCTTCAACACTCATGAACCGAAACCGAACAGAATTCTCCAATCTTCAAACTGCCCTTCAATAACCTCTCTTCACGCTTCAGTTTCGGAAGTGAGGTTCTTCATTTTGCTTCACGCAGAATCATTCTTCAGCTTCAACGCCAACGCTTCGTCATCCATTGTCGCAAAGTCGACGGTATAGCGGGCGTGACAATTGGGACTGGTTTGGTTGTGCCTGAGAACCACTGCTGTTATTTTTTGTATGTTTGGAAATGAGGCAGGTCTTGGAATGCAGCCTATGGAATTAGCGTTGTCGTAATGATCGATTTCAACCTGGTCTAGGAATCCCAAGGAAACAAACTGTAAGCTTTTGTTTATGCCTTCCGTGTATATCATAGACTCGGTGAATTTACGCATAACTTATTGTGTTTGATGCCGTGCAGGATCCTGAGTCATGACTGTAGCTTGGTGAGCTGCTGTAAGCGTGACGGTTCGCGTCACCATGTAAACGCAACAATGTATCATTGCAATGTCACCTTTCTCAACACCCACAGACCTTGATATCCCTCTGATTCTTACTCCTAGAAACTTCACTGATCCTGCAATATACTGTACCCACATAATGCGAGCACACTGCTCAAATACCTTATTCACAATCTGTTCAGTATTCTTCTAGCCAATAATTCATCAAAACCAACGTGAAGTACACCAAGTTGCTTCCCTTGATTTTGCTACTCTCCTTTCCCTAGTAGTGAGAACTTGGTCAGAACAGTTGTAAATAATGAGTAGCAAAGTACTCAAAGCTGCAATGAGCATAACTCCATACGCATGCATGTTTTGGGTTGCTGTATTTGAATTGCATGAATTTAGCTTGAAACATCTTTTCTCAGATGTGGAACCCGTCCCGCAGTAATGCCCACTACTGCAAGGAAATTTTGTGGTGGTTGTTGGTTCAGAGTTTCATATTCGAAACCAAGATTCGTTATGTGTTCAGCTCAAATTCCTTTGTGAAATCCTGTTACGGTATACCACTCGGTTCAACGGTGCGATTTTGGTACGGTTTAAGCACAACTTCGGTGCGGTTTAGAGTTTGTTTTGTGTTTCAAGTTCTTTTCCTATAACCACCATCAAACATTGCACGAAATGCGTCTGAAGAAGCGAGTAAACAGATTCTGTGGGCATAAAACCGTTTATCTTCAACTAAAAAGGTAACATCTGATAAGGTAGCATTGTTTACATACTGCTCTCCCAAATAGAGTCAAGAAGCTTCAGCAATGGCACTAAGCCACCGGTATGTGCAATACCAGCTTGGTTATGTGTGTCCTGTGCCAATCTCCCCAATGCAAAAAGGGATTTCCAAAGTCAAAATCAATCCCAACTAGCAAATCTTCCACGGCTTGATGTGGCTCTATGCCCTTAGGGAGGAAACTCATAAGAAGGCTCCTCTCATTTCTGAAAGATGGGTCTTCCAAACCTCATATGAAAGCACTTCACTTAAATTATCCAAGTCAAAAAATTCTTGGGGCACTGTAAACACATCTGCCAAGACTTTATGATCATTAGAAACATAATTGACAAATGGTTTCAATTGTCTCCAACTAATACCAATTTGTTCACGCTTGGCAACAACTACTTTCTGGTTTCTATCCCATTCAACAGAGATGTGGGATCTCATGTCATTTGGAACTGAACCCGGATTCTTTCTTTTGGTCTTGTGTTGCTCATACTCACAGCAGGTTTTGGCTTGGACATTGACAAACAAACTTATGGTTTTAGTTCATGGCATGTTAGCAACACTTCATGGCTTGGATTTTATATTGGTTATGACTTCGGTTTGTGCAGGTTTGGCATTGCAGCAGGTTGGTATAGCAGGGCAAATGCAGCATGATGGAAGTTAATTGGCAAAGCAAGATTCCAAAGGTTCAAGGTGTGACCATGTTGACATTAAAGTGAAGAAGCCAAGCACAAGTGGATAAGCCAAAGATAACAGGGACATGGATAATGGAATGAGAGTTATGGCCAGCCATTTAGTGATTAGGGATGACCAATGGCATAGGGTTGACTTTGGTCAAAGTTGACCAAAAAGTCAACTATTGACCAAAGTCAACAATTGGTCAAAATTCAAATTTATTTGCATTTTTTCTTGTAAATGGGCGAATGATTGATGATTGTGGCAAAAATTTAGAGTTTTTGGATTTTGGGTGACTTTGGTCAATGTTGACCAAAAAGTCAACTGTTGGTCAAAGTGTCAATTTTTGTGTATTTTTGTATGGAATCAAATGTAATAAAATTGAAATGGATTAACAAAATGGTTTGAAGTTGGTTTCACAATTGGTTTAATCATAACTTGAATGTTTGATTCTTGAAAAGAAAATAACTTGACTGATAATGTGTATGAACAAAACCATGAGATAAGACCATAAGGTTATAGTATCCATGAACCAATAACATGACTGGCAAGTGGTTAGAAACACAAGAAAACTTGGTTGTTCAGATGACCCAGACCATAGATGTATCCACAATCACAACACCATGACTTTGAATCAAAACCAATCCTCATATAAAAACAAAACAAAGTTAGGCCAAGCATGCCAAACAAACATAAAAAATTCAGGAGCAAAATCGGGGTATGACAGTTGCCCCTATTTAAGCGTCTTCAACTAGAGAATATGAAGCAGGATGTTCTTCATATGATCATAGTGGGAGATGGTTAAATACTAAGAAAACCCGGATTTTGATCCTGAATCCCTATGAAATAATTAACCATGCCTGTCAGAAACGGCAAAGAAGCAATCCCAAAAGAAGAATCCGTCTGGTACGGTGAAAATCGGCCTGAGTACCGAAACAGAAAGTTGACCTGGATACCAAAATAAATGGTAACACAGGAATACCCATGGCCTGAACGCCGCACATAGCATCGGAATATGAGAGTATCAATGTTGGTCTGATCACCGGAAATCTGGTCTGAACACCACCTTGATCTGGAAATCGGAAAAGACTGGCTTGAATGCCACTTCGGTCTGGATACCGGGAAAACTGGCCTGGACGCCACTTCGGTCTAGATACCAGGAAACCTGGCCTGAACGCCACTTCGGTCTGGATACCGGGAAAACTGGCCTGAATGCCACTTCGGTCTGGATACCGGGAAAACTGGCCTGAATACCATAAGTTCTTTGTCCTGATTGTTGAGAACTTCTTCGATCTGGAAATCGGGAAAACTGGCCTGAATGCCACTTCGGTCTGGATATCGGGAAAACTGGTCTGAATACCATAAGTTCTTCGTCCTGATTGTTGAGAACTTCTTCGATCTGGGAATCGGAAACTGGCCTGAATGCCACTTCGGTCTGGATACCGGAAAATTCTTCATGTCTATCATCATCGGCGAAGATAACAAAACAGTGATACGTGAGCCGGCACGCATGCCAAAGACTTATGCTGGGGATAACAATCGAAAGATTGACCAAAGAGTGCATGAGATATATTATCTATAGCCGTCAAAACGTAGATAATACACTCGCATGGAAGATTATCCATAACCGGGTTGTAGGTTGTTAAATGAATAATCGACCGAAAAGAAAAGTATCAGGGTACCAGGGCTAGGCATGCCAAAGATGACCAATCAAAAGAAGATAAAGTTGCTAACTTGGAGCAAGTATCCAAAAAGAAGGGGAAGACCCAATGGGGACAATACTGCTTGATCAAGGCAAGTATCCAAAGGGGACGAGACTATCAATACCACAAAGAGGGGATTACATCTACCGGTTTGTAGGCAGAAAACCACGGAAAAAGTAACCGGTCATCGATAGGATGAGCACACAGGGTTAACTCCACCAAGGGGATGAAAGTGGGATTTTACAGCTACCAGCTAGTAGGTAGAAAACCACAAAGATAGGACTTACAACTACCGGTTCGTAGGTAGAAGCCACGGAAAAGTAACCAGTCATCGATAGGATGAGCACACAGGGTTAACTCCACCAAGGGGATGAAAGTGGGATTTTACAACTACCAGTTAGTAGGTAGAAAACCACAAAGATAGGACTTACAACTACCGGTTTGTTGGTAGAAGCCACAAATTCCGCTGAGGATGAGATGAATGAGTGTCGGTTAGTGAGAGACTATTCATTTATGCCCCAGGGAAGCACGGGAGACAGCCAACAGAAAGCCAATTTAGGATCGATCCAAAAAGGCAGACTGAAACAGGACTCGTCCTAATGAGGAAAGAACTCAATAGGGAAAACCCATCCCGTTAGGGAGGGAACGGAAACAACCGTCATCCACGAGGATATAACTCAGTGGGGAGCGCAGAAGGAAATGGTAGACACTTTCTGCTTAAGGGGTAGACTCTACATGGAGAGATCAGACACACCCACTTCTGCTAAGGGAAAGGACCCAAGCTTGCAAGATGCTGCCAACTTCGGAGAGTAATACTGTTGGGGATACCCACTCAACTAAGGAGTCACCTGTTGGGAAAGCACCAACCTCTCAACCACGCTGATGAACCCAATTTTGAAGCCGATCCAATGGCGCGATGCTAAACTCCTTCCAACAACCCAATCTCGGCTGGTCACCACGGCCTAGGGCTAATGGATATGTTTGCAATGTTGATGCATGAGTTTTTTTTTCTTGTTTTACACAATGCCCCATGATCATGGAAATGCTATGCACTAATGATGCAATATGATATGCTTATCTAAATGATGAATGCATAAACACACGTCTCCTCTAGAGACACCACCGGGAAACTCCAGGAACTGTGCTGAGGATCCTATAACCATGTCAACTTCCATCCTGCTGGGGAAAGACAAACCTTGCTGGGAATGCCCCACAGTAGGGCTCAATCAAACCTATACTGGAGATGCCCCACAATAGGGCTAACAGGGACTTGGAGGAAGAATGTTGTACTGCCGGGAACATGAAGATAAACAACTTCAACCAACACTGCACTAAGCAACCTCGCTGAGGAGAAACCATGAAAATGTTCTGCAGGAAAAAGATACAGTCATGCTCGAGATACGAACAATTGTCTTACCTGTTGGTAATCATACCACCCTTGGGAGAGCACTGTGGGTCTCCTAAGTATCCTTCCATCATTGTGAATGTTCACTTTGTTTAAGAACAATTTTTTTGTGAAAAATTTGTTTATTTTGAAAACAATGATACTTTATCAATTAAACATGCAAAACATTTGTTGAGTCGAAACAAATAAGAGTGCAAATAATTGGATAAAAGCTCAAATTGATGTGATGGAATGGTAGTCTGCAAAGGACAAGACTCCATAGATCTGTACAAGTTTGAAATCGGTGATGTATATTGGAGAGGGCTACATTGAACATAATGACCTTTCCTCTACCATTCCGAATTTTCGATGTATTCGGAGCTTCAGTCGACGACGAATCGAGAATCCCTGACGGATGACAGATATAGAGCACAGTCTTGTCAAGATGCAGTTACTTGCCAAATCCCTAATTTTTGCCTAGATTGCCCCAGTGTGAGGTGATCAATCTAGCGGGATGCAAATTCTTTTTTCAATGTCTCTAACTTTTGCCTGGATTGCCCTTTCGGGTTTTCAATCCACCGAGACGCTCCTTTTTGCCTAAGTCGCCCTTTGGGGCGTTCGACTTAGCGAGCTTTCGCTTTTTTGTTTTGTTTTGTTTTTTTTTAGGCGAAGTATTTCTTGACTGCATCGGGAATTCACAGGACGAGTGAACTTCTTCATCCATTGCTGTAAGTCTCAAAGCACCGCCTGAAAAGACTCTCTTGACAACCTATGGGCGTTCATAGCTTAGGGTTCACTTGCCCCTGGAATCGGGTACGAAAGACAAGACTTTCTTGAGCACAGGGTCCCTCGGAACACACGAGGCTTGACCTTCTTATAGCGTGCTTTCGTCACTCTCCGCTGATATAACTGACCATGACACATGGCAGTTAATCTCTTCTTTTCGATCGAATTCAGCATCAGTCAACTTGGGACTTTGAGGGTGCTATTTTTTCTTTTCTTTCTTTCTTTCTTTCTTTTGATTCTGATTTCTTTTGATTTTGCACCCTCTTCTTTCTTTGTATTTTCTTTTTCCTTTTTCTTTTATGCCCCAGTTGGCTGTTCTGCTGATTCTCGAGATACAGCTAAGTGATCTTCTTTTCTTGCTCAAGAAGTCGGAAAATCTCGTCAGGAATCCCTTCAACATCATCTTCTTCCGCTTCGAATACAGGGAATTCACAATTGGGAGATGACGTCAGATCATTGTGTTCAATGGGTTTAAGAAACAACCTGCATAATAATTTTGATATGAAAAGCTTTTTGGAAATCAAACAAGACAATCGTTATGCAGATGAAAAGATTGTTTTTATTCCTGTTTTTAGGGTTTTTTGTGATCACCAATTTCATGTAAAAAGTGAAAAAGGAAAACAATTGGAAAAAACAAATGTTTAACATGCATTTATTTGAATGAAAATATCATTGCACAAAATGTTGCCAACAATGTCATCACTTCTCCTTTTGGCATGGGAGAAGGGTTTTTTTAAACAAAGTGATTATTACTCTGACTTCTGAACAACTGTAGGAACACCCACAGTGACCCATTTGTGATAGATCCCACCAGGGATAACAACTGTCAGTATCCTTTGCATCAGCAACTTCTGCTTTTGAACAAACCTCTTCGTTGAAGACCTCAGAAGAATAACCATCACCAACCCGGGACTTGCCGTCTTCAAGCTTGATTAACACGGGGACCTAAGTCTTCAAAGCTCGGAATCCCTGACCTCACAAGGTCTTGAACCTTCATCTTTAGCTGGAAACAACTATCCACATCATGACCAGGAGCACCCGAATGATACACACAATGCTGTTCAGGCCTATACCACCACCGAGGGTTGACGGGTATAGCCGGCGGGTCTCTGGGAGTAATCAAGTTCCGCTCTATCAAAGAGGGATACAACTCTGCATAGGACATAGGGATCAGATCAAAAATGATCTTCTTCCTCTCATTACTCGTACTGGCTTGATTACCGTTGGGAGGCCGGTAAGTCTGCTGCTGAGGACGATGTTGTTGATGCTGATATTGCTGAGTTGGTCTTCTCTATTGTTGTTGAGTTTGAGTGGCTGGAATAGTCACAGCAGCAACTTGCCGATACTGTCCTTTGTTCACGCTCCTCCGACGGTGCACAACGTTTGTTTCACCCTCTCCCCTTCTGGGTGCCCCAGAGGATGGCTTTTTAGAACTTGAAGGATTTGAAGAGCCAGGATGGCGAACCGGAGCTAGGGTTGCTCTGACATTAACAGTCTCTGTAGCAAAGGGCTGTCCACTGATTATAATACCCCTCAAATCTTCACCCACGGCATAGTTGTTGACGGGAATAGTGACAGCAATAATTTGATAATTGACAGGGACCCTCTCTGGTGAAGCACGACTGGGCGGCAGAATCACAGCTTCCTGTCTCTGGGCTAAGGCACGCAGCTCCTCTTGCCCCTGAACAACTCCTTGCATCATGGTCATGAACTGAGCCATGTCCTGTCTTTGGGCTAAGGCACGCAGCTCCTCTTGCCCCTGAACAACTCCTTGCATCATGGTCATGAACTGGGCCATGTTTGCCCTCATCTCCGCCAACTCAGCTTGGACTTGATCCATACTCCTCTGATGATTCAATCTGGTTGCGGTGCGGACGATGATCAACAATCCAGTCTCAGTCAAAACCCAGAGTGAGAAGTCTCTCCCAAGCATGTCTGCAATGCAAGGATGATATGTGCATGATATGCATATGATGCGGATGCTATTTTATCATGAATGATCCTGAAAAGGATATGCACATGCGAGTTAACTTTTTTCATGCATTATCATTTTTTTGGAAAATAAACATGCTATGATGCAAATGATGGAGCCAAGACTGGCAGGCTGTGCATCTCGGCACACAGGATCCGAAGCTTCGGCTTGAACTCTGATCACAACCATCTGAAACCCAAAGTCAATCTGATCAACTGGCATCTGAACCCATGTCTGGAGAACTGAGTCACCATCTGAGTGAGCACCCACAGATTCAGCCCAGGGATCCGAAATAAACGGAACCCGCTGATAAACCACGGACAGAACTCTGGCGTCCCAGAAATAAACGTCCATAAATTTGGCTGAACCAAAGTCACCATCACAGCACCACTAGCAGAAACCGTATCTGTAGAGATCAAACCCTCCCCTCACAGGTAGGTTCTAAGAACAGAAGTTTGTCAGCTTCAGCCCTTTAGTCGAGAATAATACGTTTACCACTGAAGGTTTGGCATTATTACGGGATAAAAGACCTCTGTTGACTCCCCCCAACAAGATATCCTAAAGCAAGTTCCCAGTCTCGGGGTCCTCGGATTGAGCAGCGAGAATGCGCCCACCAGAGCTAACATAATCACGTCTCGGAGGAGAGGCCTTGACTGAGTTCTCGGGAAATGGTCACCAGAGTCGACGATTTCTAAAGGAATATCTGTCGTTATGGAACACCCATAGGACAAAATATATCCAACAGAAACCTCGTCTGGAATGTGGGTCTCATGAACGACTTAACGTAGCAACATGCCACGCAAGCCTCATGACTATCCACTCTAACACTTATGTGTATGCTCAAGCCTGGGTAATGGGCTTACCTCTCATAGAACACCCCACCCCAACAAACAGATAAACGGCAGCAGATACAGCAAACATATGTACATGAATGCAATAAGGTAAAGCAGGCAAATGCGGAAAGTAAATAACTGTACAAAAGAATAAACACCCAACAAACAAGAAACCTACAAAAGCTAGGAGGGACTCGCTTAGGGAAACCATGTCCCCAGCAGAGTCGCCACCTGTCGCAACCCGAAAAATACGGTGTGCGAAAAAACAACCGGCGAGAAAGAAAATGACAGAAGAGTCGCCACCGTGCGTTATTTATCCCAAAGGAGGGAAAGGAAACGCTCGAAGTAAACCTGGAGAAAGGGAAGGAAAAGACAAGGTCTCGCAACCAAATCTTGGGTTCGGGAGTCGATTATGCGAAGGGAAGGTATTAGCACCCCTACGCATCCGTAGTACTCTACGGGATCCACTCTTGTTTGTTCTTGTCTAAAGGGTGTATGTTTATCTAATGTACTATTTACTAAAAGGGGGGTCAAAAGAAAATGACTCGCACAGATGTCGCATCCACTGCATACGTATCTCATCTGGAATGAGAATCAGAGTCTTCGTAGCTCGGCTACCTATGGGTTAAAGAGATGTGTGCTCGCTAAGACATCGCGTCTCATGCCTACGTATCTCATCGGGAATGAGAATCAGAGCAAAATGTAGTTCAGCCTAACTACGGGAACAAGGGTCTCGATTGCAACTAGGGCAAGAGAAAGGGAAGGTCTCGATCGCAACGAGGGCGAGAGAAAGGATCGCAACGAGGGCGAAGGCAAACAAGGATTAGTTGTTAGTCGTTAGTCAAACTCGGCAAGACATCGCATCTTGTGCCTACGTATCTCATCTGAACATGAGAATCAGAGTTGCCGTAGTTCGGCTACACGCACACAAACAAACACAGGCAAAGGCAAACGTGGAGCCTGACTGCCAATCACTGGACTTACATCAGCATTCGAACCAAAACACACACAAAAGGGAAAACGTGGAGCCCGACTGCCAATCACTGGACTTACATCAGCATCCGAACCCAACAAACCCACACTGGAACCCGAATGCCACTCGATGGACTTACATCAGCTTCCAAGCACACAACAAGAACAACAAACAACAAATTGCCAAGGAGTCGGGAACTCGAGCCTAGCAATTGTCAAACAAACACATATAAAAAGGAAAAAAGTTGCCCGGAGTGGTCTCGCACGACCACCTGCCTACATACCTCGTCTGGAACAAGGATCAGGGCTATGTAGTTCCCCCTCAAGGGAAAGAAAGAACATGCAAACTAGTAGGGAGTCGGGAACTCGAGCCTACAAGTCATCAAGCAAGCCAGAAGAGACGCTGAGACGTCAGAAGAAACGGCACACACAGACTAATAGGGAGTCGGGAACTCGAGCTTGATAGCTGCCAAACAAAACACACGCAAAAAAGAAAAGGGTGCCCGGAGAGACCTCGCGCGGTCTCCTGCCTACATACCTCGTCTGGAACAAGGATCAGGGCGATGTAGTTCCCCTACATAGGGGTTGCCATCTGAACATGGACTTACAAAGGAGGACACCAGTTGTGTCAAAGGAGAGTGGGCGATGTGTTCACGTCCTAGCAGTAGGTGTCGCAGCTCGCTGAATCGAGTCTTAGGCAGTTACCTCTTTGCAATAGAACGGACTACATGCCACAAGATCGGAGACGCTCGGAAAGGTCTAAAAGAAATGGGGAAGCTCTGCCCTAGAGTTGTCATGCAATGTGTACTTAAGTGTTTAGGATTTACAAATGGGGATATCTACCTAATGTTATCATGCAAAGAATATGGGAATTCTATCTATGTTATCATACAAAAGGTTCTATCTAATGGGTGCTACCTAATCGGAACAAGAATCGACGAATGGAGCAAGGAGAAGTGTTAGGGATAAAGGTAGATGGCGATGCATGAAACAATCGACTTACAAGGTTGATGGCGATGCAAGAAGCAATCGACTTACAAGGTTGATGGCGATGCATAAAGCAATCGACTTACAAAAGGGTGGATGAATACGTGCTGGTTCTGTTAGGTTTTGAAAAAATGATTACTCGACGTTGGATCGAGGTTTTGATCTTGTTTTGAAATGGTTATCGAATGTTCATTTTAATTCTTGTATTAACAGGTGAATAACGAATGAAAGAATATTATACATTTCATGGGAGGGGGATACATTTTTTATGAATGGGGGTTGACATGGCAATCAAGCAATATAAGTATATGCCTCATACACCATACAAGTAGGCCACAGTTAATCACACAAATAAGATATTTAAACAAACATGTGATCAAATCAAATAATCAAAGAAAAGAAATGAATGAGCATTAAACAACGTGTAAGTGTAAGGGAACCGGCTCATTGTAAGAAAGCCCAAGAGTAAGCTATGTGAGGTTGATGGCGATGCTTAAAAGCAATCGACTTACAAGGGTGTAAAAAATGGGCTCGATATTAAATCGAGAAAAGTATGATTTTTATAGTTTGAGAAAAATGGTTTTTTGAACTAAATTCAAATACAATAACTATGCATTATTAACAAATGAAATTATAATAAACATAAAAAACAGATATTAACAAAATACTAAAAGAATAAAAATGCTAAAGGAAAATACAATCAAACAAAAAGCAAAAAGTGTCACACATGAGTATTGAACCCTCCCCATTTAATACTATGAAACTAACCTCTTTCCACTAGACCACTCAACAATATTTGCTACTAAGATACTACGTTAAATATATAACCCGGACTAAAGATTTAAAATAAAAACAAAACAAACAATCTTATGTTTTTTGTGTTATCTCTGTAAAAAAAAAACAAATTAAGTTAAATAAATAATAAAAAAGAAATTAATAAAAATAAAAAAAGAAAACAGAAAGAGAAATGGAACGGGGAAGAGAATACAGAGGAGTTCGTCTTCCTCCCTCTCTCTCGCATCTTACGAGCTCAAAACTTCCCCAACAATGGCAACCTCACGCACCCCAGACTTCACATTTCACTCAATCTCACTCTTACCCTCAACGAAACCCCTTTCAAACACTCTCAGCTCTCACAAAAACAATCAAACAACAAGCATGAAGAGAAAGAAAAAGAGTAGGAAAGAGAGGTTCTTACAGAGCGTCGCTGCGGTGGTGGTGATGGATGCGAAGAAAGCTGGCCTCCAGGTACGATTTTGGGGTTTTAGGTTTTCTCTGCTTCAGATTTTCGCCTCCAGGTTTCTGTGAACAGTGGCCGCCTCTAACCTTTAGGAATTAGGGTTTTCTCCTCAGCTCCCTCTTATGAACAGTGGCATCTCTTTTATAGTCACACTACAAGGGTCTTTTGAATTGGCCACTGAGACCAAAGGGATGTCAAACTTGGAAGTGCTTTTGGTGTCGCCAGTTTGTCTACCCTGTTTTGGTGCTTATTCTGAAAAAGGTAACATGTACCTTGTACTTCTTCTGTGAAAATGTTTCATTTTTGTTGCTTGTGCATTTTTACTACAGGTAAATGATTATTCACTGCTAGTTATTTTTGCTCATTCTTTTTTTAAATTCTGTTGGTTTTCAGGTACTCGTGGTGCTTCTGTTTGCATCCGTCTCATACCAGCAACAAAGCCAATAGCTCAATTGAGATGTAGCACTGCTTGACTGAGCTGCTCTTACTGTAGAGAGTAACAATATATCGACCTCTCTACCCTGGAAACCATTCACAGTATTCAATTCAATGTCAGCTATGTTTGAAGAACCAAATGCACTAAGAAAACGAGACCGCAGAAGAGAAAATTGACATTTGTATGGAGTAATAATGCCAATTCTTCCATCAATAAATTCAGCTGGGTATCTTCTCTTGAAAAACTTTAGTGTTTCAACCGCAGCATCAACTTCACGTTCATTACAAAGCGACATTGCACCAGAGTTTCTTCATGAACCTCCCGACCGTCAACAACATCGTAGAATGCATAAGGCCCAAGACCCTCGGTCTGATGACATGGTGCTGACTTGCTAGACATTTGGCTTTAATTTTTCCAGTCCCTTCAATATCTGGATCAGTTTCACTTAGTTCAAGTAAAGGCTCAAGCACACGAATCTCTGAGACAACATCCTCCTCTGCCACTATGAAAGGAAAGAAACTGCTACTCAAGCCCTGGCCCTCAATCTCAATAAATTCTCTTCTATTCGTCACAGGGATCGAACATGAAAATTGAATGCACTGAAGTTCATCAAGCTCTTTGGAGTATTGACCTGTTGACTCATGAGCATCCTCACACACCAGATAATTTCTTTCTAAAGCACACATTAACCTTGTGGCAGGGTGCATTAGGTTTACACTTTTAACAGAAAAACTGAGCTCTCTTTGATGTTGGTACAGCGATTGGACTAACAGTCAAAATCTTACTATGATGTTGCTTCTAAAAGGTAGTGATGCATCTATTACAACTTGACCTTTTGATGCTGCACCCTGAAATGAACCCATCCAGTTCTCAAAAATGTATTATCCGAGACATCCAACAGCTTACTCAAACTGGGAGTTAGATCACAACACAGATCGTCCCACACAACCTCAGCCTGACGCAAATAGATGGTCAAAACAAATACAAACATGTTGTATGTAGCTCTCAATGTCGCATCATTCGCAGCACTGCCATCACGTAGAAGGTCACTAAGAGAAACAACAGAAAGCATACTCCTCAAAGCATCTAAAACATAACCTTGGACTCAGGTAGATCACTAGTCAATAATGCCATGAGCTGACTGATAATTGCCGTATCAGATTTATGAATCAAGTGATTCAAGGTCTTAGCTGCAATCTCCTTCCCATTTGGGCTTCCATTCTTCAATAGCCACAACAATGCAGGAACTGCATAAGCGCTTTCAACACAGGCACGTATATCCTCACTGCGATCACATAGGTTCATAAAGATTGTTGCTGAGTCTTCCTTTGCTTTGGCAGATCCCGACTCCAAAATTTGAACAAGTGGAGGTATACCAACAACAGCAGTAATGGCCCACTTACTTTCAACATTTTCATCAGGTAATAGACAGAGCAAGGCAATAGCACATTCTTGTTGCTGTTCTGATGAAGGCCTCAAAAGTAATATCAATTGCTGAACTCCTTCACGGCCATAGACGTATAAACCAGCAAGAGCTTCGATGGTCCGTTCTCAAAATGACGAAGAGGAAGTATTGTTGGCGAGTATCTTTGAGCAGTCTTGAAAGCTTGAGCTAAAGCAACGGATGCTTTATCGGAGCCCGTTAGATCGTGACAGTTATATTCCACCACATGCAGACATTACATATGAGTCATTTTTTTTGAGGGTGCAATGCAAGGGACTGCTTCTTCAAGGTTGACACTGCAATATCAGGGTTTGTCTTCCATAGTTCTTCCACCTTACTTATTTGCTGTGCACTTATTTGACGTGCCCTTAACTGCTCTTGTTCAGATGGGATCTTGACAAACCACTTCACCAACTGCTCCTTGCTGATTTCTAGGAGATTCATTAGCAACCTGTCTAGCTTCTTTTTGAAGACTGTCCTGCCAGTAACTTCAGTAATATGTCCACTCCTCCACGTTGAATTGTTGAGTTCAAGAATCCCTCAGCACTGCTGGAGAAATTTCAATGTTCCTGTCAATAAACTTTCAACTACATTTTCCGTTTTCAAGCCAAATCGCAACTACTCCAAAGCACGGCTACTACTCCTTCAGTTGAAAATATTTTGGAACCGACGTAACCTTTTTCAACACCTTGAGAGACAGCGTATATAGTCTTTGCAGCGACAATCCCCGTTTTTCTTCCATAAGCCATCACAATAAATACAAGCTCATCACCTTTGTTTCTGTTTGAAGCTATTACAACCAGATTTCCTTTATGATCTTGCTCTCCTGTACCATGAGCATGGCATCCATCAAGTATACTAGACTTAACATTTTGTCTTCTGTAACTGGCCAGAGAGGGTAGTAACATCAGGAATTTTGGAAGCAACAAGAGTCATACTGAGCTCATTTGTTGTAGGTACTACAACTGGAACAGTAGACAAACTACATGGCATCCCTCTGTCTGAGTTTTTTTCTTCTACAGAAGCCCGAGCATCATTGTCGGATGATTTATTCAAGTCCTTTTCTTTGTAAAGCGATGCCCCTGACCTGGTTGGGCAGTGAGTAAAAAATCTAGACTTTGAATAGAATGATCTAGGACTTCTTAAGGACATGGATCGCTCAATAAAATTCTTGAGCCTCAACCTTGGCATCAGTATCCATTTGCACAGGCTCTTACGACGGTATCAAACCAATGATCCACCAGAATTCCGAAAATGGCCAACGACTCATAACTGACCATGACATCCAACTAAACCTTCATCTACAATCTTCAACACTCATGAACCGAAACCGAACAGAATTCTCCAATCTTCAAACTGCCCTTCAATAACCTCTCTTCACGCTTCAGTTTCGGAAGTGAGGTTCTTCATTTTGCTTCACGCAGAATCATTCTTCAGCTTCAACGCCAACGCTTCGTCATCCATTGTCGCAAAGTCGACGGTATAGCGGGCGTGACAATTGGGACTGGTTTGGTTGTGCCTGAGAACCACTGCTGTTATTTTTTGTATGTTTGGAAATGAGGCAGGTCTTGGAATGCAGCCTATGGAATTAGCGTTGTCGTAATGATCGATTTCAACCTGGTCTAGGAATCCCAAGGAAACAAACTGTAAGCTTTTGTTTATGCCTTCCGTGTATATCATAGACTCGGTGAATTTACGCATAACTTATTGTGTTTGATGCCGTGCAGGATCCTGAGTCATGACTGTAGCTTGGTGAGCTGCTGTAAGCGTGACGGTTCGCGTCACCATGTAAACGCAACAATGTATCATTGCAATGTCACCTTTCTCAACACCCACAGACCTTGATATCCCTCTGATTCTTACTCCTAGAAACTTCGCTGATCCTGCAATATACTGTACCCACATAATGCGAGCACACTGCTCAAATACCTTATTCACAATCTGTTCAGTATTCTTCTAGCCAATAATTCATCAAAACCAACGTGAAGTACACCAAGTTGCTTCCCTTGATTTTGCTACTCTCCTTTCCCTAGTAGTGAGAACTTGGTCAGAACAGTTGTAAATAATGAGTAGCAAAGTACTCAAAGCTGCAATGAGCATAACTCCATACGCATGCATGTTTTGGGTTGCTGTATTTGAATTGCATGAATTTAGCTTGAAACATCTTTTCTCAGATGTGGAACCCGTCCCGCAGTAATGCCCACTACTGCAAGGAAATTTTGTGGTGGTTGTTGGTTCAGAGTTTCATATTCGAAACCAAGATTCGTTATGTGTTCAGCTCAAATTCCTTTGTGAAATCCTGTTACGGTATACCACTCGGTTCAACGGTGCGATTTTGGTACGGTTTAAGCACAACTTCGGTGCGGTTTAGAGTTTGTTTTGTGTTTCAAGTTCTTTTCCTATAACCACCATCAAACATTGCACGAAATGCGTCTGAAGAAGCGAGTAAACAGATTCTGTGGGCATAAAACCGTTTATCTTCAACTAAAAAGGTAACATCTGATAAGGTAGCATTGTTTACATACTGCTCTCCCAAATAGAGTCAAGAAGCTTCAGCAATGGCACTAAGCCACCGGTATGTGCAATACCAGCTTGGTTATGTGTGTCCTGTGCCAATCTCCCCAATGCAAAAAGGGATTTCCAAAGTCAAAATCAATCCCAGCTAGCAAATCTTCCACGGCTTGATGTGGCTCTATGCCCTTAGGGAGGAAACTCATAAGAAGGCTCCTCTCATTTCTGAAAGATGGGTCTTCCAAACCTCATATGAAAGCACTTCACTTAAATTATCCAAGTCAAAAAATTCTTGGGGCACTGTAAACACATCTGCCAAGACTTTATGATCATTAGAAACATAATTGACAAATGGTTTCAATTGTCTCCAACTAATACCAATTTGTTCACGCTTGGCAACAACTACTTTCTGGTTTCTATCCCATTCAACAGAGATGTGGGATCTCATGTCATTTGGAACTGAACCCGGATTCTTTCTTTTGGTCTTGTGTTGCTCATACTCACAGCAGGTTTTGGCTTGGACATTGACAAACAAACTTATGGTTTTAGTTCATGGCATGTTAGCAACACTTCATGGCTTGGATTTTATATTGGTTATGACTTCGGTTTGTGCAGGTTTGGCATTGCAGCAGGTTGGTATAGCAGGGCAAATGCAGCATGATGGAAGTTAATTGGCAAAGCAAGATTCCAAAGGTTCAAGGTGTGACCATGTTGACATTAAAGTGAAGAAGCCAAGCACAAGTGGATAAGCCAAAGATAACAGGGACATGGATAATGGAATGAGAGTTATGGCCAGCCATTTAGTGATTAGGGATGACCAATGGCATAGGGTTGACTTTGGTCAAAGTTGACCAAAAAGTCAACTGTTGACCAAAGTCAACAATTGGTCAAAATTCAAATTTATTTGCATTTTTTCTTGTAAATGGGCGAATGATTGATGATTGTGGCAAAAATTTAGAGTTTTTGGATTTTGGGTGACTTTGGTCAATGTTGACCAAAAAGTCAACTGTTGGTCAAAGTGTCAATTTTTGTGTATTTTTGTATGGAATCAAATGTAATAAAATTGAAATGGATTAACAAAATGGTTTGAAGTTGGTTTCACAATTGGTTTAATCATAACTTGAATGTTTGATTCTTGAAAAGAAAATAACTTGACTGATAATGTGTATGAACAAAACCATGAGATAAGACCATAAGGTTATAGTATCCATGAACCAATAACATGACTGGCAAGTGGTTAGAAACACAAGAAAACTTGGTTGTTCAGATGACCCAGACCATAGATGTATCCACAATCACAACACCATGACTTTGAATCAAAACCAATCCTCATATAAAAACAAAACAAAGTTAGGCCAAGCATGCCAAACAAACATAAAAAATTCAGGAGCAAAATCGGGGTATGACAGTATTCTCATAGAGGGTCAATCCGGTATAAATATTACTCCTAATATTCATACCTATGTTTAAGACTTGATAACTCTTTATCCATGATCCATGAGATGTGATCATCAGTCTACAAACATAATAGTCTTAATGCTTTAATGTTATCCCACTTCACACTAAAGCTCGACTACGGATACTTTAAGAATAGTGCCCTTATGTTTAATGTGTTCTCATGATTAAGTCACACTTAATACATTAAACGGACTATCTATTCTAGGGACTTTATTAATCAACCATAATAAAGAAAATGCCTTTAAATAATTCGATACAAGTACCAAAAGTATTGGCCTCTAGGGCTTACACCAACAAGAACATGTAGCACGTTATCTGATCGAAGCAGGAGAGATAGCCCGTAATGAAAATTTGAAAATAAAATACTTCCCTAGTTCCTTGACGAAAAACGCGTTTACTTGGTTTACATCTTTGCCTGCAAACTCAGTGTATACGTGGACCCAATTAGAGAGGTTATTCCATGAACAATTTTACATGGGACAAACCAAAATAAGTTTGAAGGAATTAGCCAGTGTTAAGAGAAAACACTCAGAACCAATAGATGATTATTTAAATAGGTTAAGATTGCTAAAGGCTAGATGTTTCACTCCGGTGCCAGAACATGAGTTAGTCGAAATGGCCGCAGGGGGGCTAGATTATTCTATAAGAAAGAAACTAGACACCCAGTATCTAAGGGATATGGCGCAATTAGCAGATAGGGTGAGACAAGTTGAAAGGTTAAGAGACGAAAAATTCAGAGCAAATAAGAATAAAAAAGAAAGGATGGCCTATGTAGGGGCTTGTCAAAATGATGAATACGACGAAAATGAACCAAGTAACTTCGACGAACAAGAGATTGACTTAGCAGAACTAAAGCAAGGCCCACCTTATTCGTGTAAAGTACTAACTCCGTCGAACGAAAACCCAGTCGAAACCAATGATAAGTTCCCCAAAAGAACTTATACGTTCAACATCACCAAATGTGACGAGATTTTCGATTTGTTGGTTAAAGATGGTCAATTAATAAAACCACCAGACGCTAAAGAACCGCCTATGGAACAACAGAAAAAGAGAGGTTTTTGTAAATACCATAATTTTCTGGGCCATAAAACGTCTCGTTGTTTCCTTTTCAGGGATCTCGTTCAAAATGCTATCCGTGACGGAAGGCTGAAGTTTGGTGATAAGCCAAAACAACAGATGAGGATTGATTCGAATCCCCTGCAGCCAGTCGAAGCCCACTACGCTGAACCATCCATTGTGAACATGGTGGAGGTTGAAGTTGCTCCTGATGGCAATTTTGAAATGGCGGAAGCTGCTGGAAGTTTCGACACAAATATCAACATGGTTGAGATTGCTGATGATCTCGCAAACCAGAACGAAGTTGAAGTTACTGAAGGCTTCGACGACCAGAAAAAGATGGAAACTACTGAAGGTTTCGACAAAAAGGACATTGCCAATACTGCTGAAGATGTTATGGTTCGGCAAGAAGAAAATTGGGATTGCTTGGGACAACCAAGTGGGAAGTACGATTATCTCGTGAAATACAATGCGCCGACAAGTTCTCACGTCGACATCAATACAATCCAACCAACCGGTTGGGGAGATGTACCTTTGAGCAACAATGAAAAAACATTTGAGACAATTGAGAATCTCCCTATTATCAAAAAGAAGTTTACTGAAGACCTCACTATTGAAAACAAGGCTACTGAAGGCCTTGATCCTGATCAAATGAAGACAGGTGATGTCACAAACTGCGTCAACACTATGGGACCTTTCAGTGAAGAGGTCACAAGAATCAAAGTAGAAGCTGTGAATGGTCCTATGAAGCCTGTGACCAGTGGAATCCTGCACAGAATAATGGTGGACCCCAAAAGAAGTTGGAACAAGTGCTATTGCAAACATAGTCCCAGGAACATGTCTTGGTGTTGCTGCCCAGAGAAGGAGTTTGACCAGATACCAAGAGGTGTCGAAGTCGAAGAAGAAAGACTCATTAAGAAAATGAACGAATTAAGCATTGCTGACGAACGAAATGTGGGGGTAAATATGGTGGAAGTATCTCAGAGAGACCAAGCTGAAGTGGGTGAAGATCGTCGTCGAAAGGAGTACCAAAGGCTGGCGTATCCTAAAGAAGAGGAAAATCTAGTGGAATTGATCAAGAGGTGCCAAAAGATGAGGATTGAAGTGATGTTATGCCCACGCTGCAGTGTAATCTTCGACAGGAAGGCAGCAACCAATCTGGAAGCAGTGGATAAAGCCAAGAGAAAAGAGAATTGGGGGACAACAAGATATGACCCAAGGAGAAGTGATCATCATCAATGGAGGCATGGAGAAAGACACCATAACACTTACAAACCATCTAATAAAGCAACGGATGACAAATGGGTTCAACCCATTAGAGATGCCCAAGGGCAGGGAAAATGGAGAAAATTTGAGGTTCAGAGAGGCGCTTCGATGGAAGGCAAGAAGGAAATGGAAAAGCACAAGCCAAGACCATATCCTTCAGAAAACTACAAAGGAAAAACCCTATGTCAAGATCCCAATGGTGAAGATTCCAGAGGCAGAAGAGGGCAGAAAAAGAGGCTGCAGAAAAGAGCGTGAATGGAAAAGACACTGACATCAAAGATAAAGCAGAATCTAGTAACAATCTTCAGATAGTAAGCAGAAAAGAGACTTCCCACCAGATCAACCCTGGCAGCACTGCCAAACCAATGGCGTCGAAAGAGAAGATGCAAGAAGACGATGAAATAACAGACAACTTCGAATATGACTCAGAAGCGTCCTTTAATGTAATCTGCAATGTGGTTTCTGTCCTCCCTAGAGATTATGATAGAGTCATGGAGGTCGAAGACGAAGAAGATGAGATGGAAGAGGAAACAATGGCACACAGGCCCGTCTGCTACTACGTCATGAACAATGGGTGCGTCGAAGAGCAGAATGCTTTCTTCGAAAGGCCAGATGATTCCATGAAAGCACATTTAAAGCCTTTGTTCATAAAAGGAAAGGTGGAGAATGTTGGTGTAAACAAGATACTGGTAGATGGCAGAGCAGCAGTAAATTTGATGCCTCATTTCATGCTAAAGAAGATTGGGAAAGATGATTCAGACGCAAAACCTCACAACATGGTGCTGTCGAACTATGAAGGAAAAGTAGGAACCACTATGGGCGTTATCCAGGTGAATTTGACTGTTGGAACCATAACAAGGCCAACGATGTTCATGGTCATTGCTTCAAGGGCGAATTACAACCTACTACTTGGAAGGGAATGGATTCATGGTGTAGGAGCCGTACCTTCTTCAATGCACTAGCGAATAGCCATTTGGAGGCCAGATGGGATTGTCGAAAATATTGAGGCTGATCAAAGCTATTTCATGACAGAAGTAAACAATGTCAACAGTCAAAGTTTTGACAAGAACCTGGCTCACATACCTCCGTGCAGCCCAGTCGAATTCGACTTAAAGGCAACAGACAACGCCTACTGCTTCATGTACCTTCATCCTACACATGGTTTTCAGTGGGACAAAGAAGTGATTGGCGAATCTTACATGTGGAGAACTACTCATATAGCGCCAACGGGATGGGGAAGCGAATTTGACGATGACAAGTAAAGAATCAGCGCTCGAAAGAATTACGGCTTACATAGCCGAAAACAAACTCAAAGAGGCCCTTGAGGCTGAAGTAAAATATATGGCTGTCGAAGCCAACAAAGAAAATCCAACGAACAATGTCCCCAAAGAGACGTTGCAGAAGATCATGATAACAACCAAATGGGCGAATGGCAACACCAAAAGCTTGACGCCATTTATGACGACGAACCTCTAGGGTTCGAAAAAGATCCAGTGTCAACTAACGAGAAGATGGTGGCGCAGGATCCATTAGAAGAAATAAACTTAGGAGTGGGGGCAGAAAATAGACCAACCTATATAAGCGCAAAAATGGAAGGAAAGAAGCCAGTAAAGCAGACGCCAAGACGCTTCGCACCAGAGTTTCTGTCGAAAATCAAAGAAGAGGTCGAAAGACTTCTAAAATGCAAGTTCATCCGCACAACCAGGTATGTCGAATGGATTGCAAATATTGTTCCTGTAGTTAAGAAAAATGGCAAACTTAGGGTATGCATTGATTTTCGAGACTTAAATTCAGTTACCCCAAAGGATGAATATCCCATGCCAGTGGCAGAAATGCTTATAGATTCTGCAGCAGGCCATGAGTATCTAAGTATGCTAGACGGATACTCTGGCTATAATCAAATTTTATCGCTGAAGAAGATGTTCCTAAAACAACTTTTCGCTGTCCTGGAGCAATAGGAACGTACGAATGGGTAGTAATGCCGTTTGGCTTAAAGAACGCTGGAGCAACTTACCAACGGGCTATGAATTCCATTTTTCATGACTTTATTGAAACTTTCATGCAAGTGTATATTGACGATATTATGATCAAGTCTGTTTCAGGAAAAAGTCATATAGATCATCTTCGACAATCCTTTGAAAGGATGAGAAAGTTTGGTTTGAAAATGAATCCACTTAAATGTGCTTTTGGTGTGCAGGCAGGTGATTTCTTAGGATTTGTGGTCCACAAGAAGGGGATCGAAATAAATGAAAACAAAGCCAAAGCCATAATGGAGGTGAAAGCGCCATCAACGAAAAAGGGGCTGCAGTCTCTGCTAGGGAAAATCAACTTTCTCAGAAGATTTATCTCCAACCTTAGTGGAAAAACGCAAGCTTTCTCTCCTCTACTTCGACTAAAAAAGGAAGACTTTGCATGGGGGCAAGAACAACAAGCCGCCTTTGACAAAATCAAGGAATACCTGGCTAGTCCTCCAATTCTAATGTCTCCTTGTAGAAAAAGAAGTATGAGATTGTACATTTCGGCATCAGACAAAACATTAGGAAGTATGTTGTGCCAAGAAGATGAGAATGGCGTCGAAAGGGCCATCTATTATCTCAGCAGAGTCCTAAATGATGTTGAAACTAGATATAATATTATAGAAAAACTATGTTTATGTGTATATTTCTCTTGTATGAAATTAAAGCATTAAATAAAGCCTGTTGATGTATACATTTCTTCCCATTTCGACGTAATAAAATATATGTTATCTAAATCTATTTTACATAGTCGAATTGGAAAATGGGCTTTAGCATTAACATAATATTCCTTGAAATATTTGCCTTTAAAGGATGTGAAAGGACAAGTGGTTGCAGATTTTATAGCTGACCACTCTATAGATGAGAATGTAGAGTATGTCGAATGAGAACCATGGAAATTGTATTTCGACGGTTCCAGTCATAAGAATGGAACTGGTGTTGGGATGTTGATTATCTCTCCTAACAAAATTCCAACAAAATTCAAGTACAAAATGGAAAGTCTGTGTTCAAATAATGAAGCAGAATATGAAGCTTTGATTGCTGGACTTGAAATCTTGTTGAAATTGGGGGCAACAAGAGTCGAAATAATGGGTGACTCTGAACTGGTGATAAAGCAGTTGACTAAAAAATATAAATGTGTGAAAGAAAATTTAATCATGTACTTTGTAATAGCCAATAGACTTCTCAAGGAATTCGACAATGTGGCCTTTAGGCACATTCTCAGGCTGGAGAATCAAGAGGCGAATGATCTTGCTCAACTAGCGTCTGGACACAAAGTGTCGAAGGAAAAGTTAGAAGAGGCTATTGAAGTCAGAGGAAGAGTCATATCTACCAAGTTGTCCCCATCGGATTTGGAGTCAATAAGATTAGGATACGGTGACGAAGAAAATTTTGAGATATTCAATATAGATGATTCAGGAATTGCAGATTGGAGAAAGCCTATCAAGAATTATCTACAAGACCCAAATCAGAAAGCAGAAAGAAAGATAAAATACAGAGCTTTAAGTTATGTGCTTTTTGGAAACGAATTATTCAAGAAGACTGGAGAAGGAGTCTTGTTGAAATGCTTAGGTGAAGATGAAGCCTACATAGCTTTGTCGAATGTGCACAGTGGAGCGTGTGGCACACACCAAGCAGGTCATAAAATGAAATGGTTATTATTTCGACAAGGAATGTATTGGCCAATAATGCTGAAGGACTGTGTCGAATTTGCAAAAGGATGTCAGGAATGTCAAGTACATGCAGGCATACCCCATGTTCCTGCAAGTGAGTTGCATTCAATTATAAAGCCTTGGCCATTTAGAGGTTGGGCTTTAGACTTGATTGGTGAAATTCGACCAACCTCTTCAAAAGGGCAAAAGTACATTTTGGTGGGGATAGACTATTTCACTAAGTGGATTGAAGCTATACCATTGGTAAATGTGGATCAAGAAGCAGTTATAGATTTTATCCAAAAGTACATAATCTACAGATTTGGGATACCTGAAACAATAACAACAGATCAAGGATATGTGTTCACTGGTAAAAATATGTAGAAATTTGCACATGACACAGGGTTTAAACTCCTTACTTCGACACCTTACTATGCTCAAGCCAACGAGCAAGTTGAAGCAGCCAACAAGGTAGTGATAAATTTGATCAAGAAGCATGTGGGGAGAAAACCTAGAAACTGGCATAAAACTTTAGATCAAGTTTTATGGGCTTGTCGAACGTCTCCAAAAGAAGCAACACATTCGACTCCATTTAAGTTGACCTATGGACATGATGCAGTTTTACCAGTCGAAATATATTTGCAGTCAGTTAGAGTGCAAAGGCATCATGAAATCCCATCAGATATATATTGGAGTATGATGATGGACGAATTAGTTGATCTAGCCGAAGAAAGGCCGCGTGCGCTGGATTTAATAAAGAGACAAAAAGAAAGAGTCGAAAAGTTTTACAATAAGAAAGTAAAATTCAAGACCTTCTTAATTGGTGATCTTGTTTGGTAAGTAATCCTTCCTATGGATCGAAAAGATAAGTTAATGGTCCCCTAAGTGGGAAGGACCTTTCCAGATTGTGAGAAGTTTTTCAAATGGCGCGTATGAGATTGAAGAAATAGGAAAAGATGAAAGAATCCTAAAGATAAATGGCAAGTATTTGAAAAAATATAAGCCAATATTGCAGGAAGTATAAATAACAGTAGAACAATCGTAAACATAATTGTGATAGCTTTGCCAAATAAAAAGGGCACTAAAGTTATTACAAAGAAAGCCTCAAAGGGCTGAAAATTGTTAAATTAATTCGACTACAAATTGATACTGGTAAAAGTTTCTTTCAACGTGGCGAATTTCTTCCTCTGAAACTAGAGTCGATGATCACAAAGACTTTTGTGAGTGGAGAGAGTCTTAATCTCTTGACTAAGTTGCTTGGCCTTCTCTGCATGTCGAATACCCACCCTCAGTTCGTCGTCAATCTCATTCTGCTTAGGTTGTTGTATGGATGCTTTACGTTTTTTCTCTTGGGAGATCTTTTCTTGAAGTGCTGCTATCTGTTTCTCCCATTTTTGGATATTATCATCACAAGTAGCAACTTCTTTGACGTAAGTTTCAGAAAGCTGCTGCAACTTTGAAACTTTGTCAGTCGAAGTCGCAACAGCATCCCATTCAGCAGTTTGAGTTTCAGATTTTGAGGAGATTTGCTGGGAAAGATCTCTTTGACGATGAAGGTCTGCAGTCGCCAAGTCAATAAGGGTCATCAGCTCCATCACAAAACTTCCAACCTCAGCAGAAGTTTCCAAGATGTTTACTTGTTTCAAAATTTTCTTAAGTTCAAGGTGAGCAAGGGCGTTTTCTTCCAAAAATTTGAACAAATCAACATCAAGGATTTTCGTCTTAATCTTGGTCAAGATGTTGCCAAGTGATGGTGCTTCAGAAGTGGCCCCAGAAGTAGTCGAACTGCTCTGTGAAGAATCTTGAAAATTAAAACGAGCACTAAGCATAGCCTTCAGATACTCTAAGGGTTTCTGCACTTTGAGACTTTCAAGCTCCTCACGAGAGAAACTAGTCGAACCAGTTGATTTGCCACTTCCTTGGGTCTGGTCAGGAGCAGGTGGAGTGTTTCACTCTAAAGTTTGCTCAGCCTCTGTTTGTTTCGACTGGTCACCCCCATCTTTGGCAGTTTCGTCTTCATGATCATCTTCGACCCCAGCTTCCATGTCAGTATCGTCACCCTGAGTTGCAGCATCTAATCCTGGATGAGGAGGAGATTCGTCTTCAGAAGCTTCACCCATTGTAGCGTCGAATTCTGCTATAGTTTGTCTGTCATGATCACATGTGGGGATATTTTCTTCTTGGACTGTTTCTTCCAGAATTTTCTCAGGTGTTCTTTCGACAGCCACTTGTTTCTGCAAAATAATTCTAAATTAGAAGAAAGAAATGCAAAGAAGGTGAATATATACGGTCGAAATAAAGATTTACCTCAGGAACCTTAGTGTTAAAGCTAGATTTCCCACTCTCCGTATCCTTCGACTGAGGGTTAGCAGTGGGAGTACTTGCAGAATCCTTCCTAGTTGATTTAACAATGGATCTTTGGAAAGAGACCTTCGTGATTTTCTTCTTCTGAGGAGGAGGGGGGATTAGCTCTGGAGATTCGTCACCAGATTCTTCATTAGGAACGTTATCCTCTTCTTTCTCCTCTTCACTCTTTCTCTTTTGGACTGATGAGGGTTTTCGACTTACCTAGTCATGCAGACCAAAGCCAGTTAGTTTCTTAAAAGGGAAAAGAAAAAAATGAGAAGAGTTAAAGTATTGTACCTTTGTCGAATGTTTCTTAGCAGCACTTGGTGACTCTTCGACAGAAGTTTTCTTGGTGGGAATCCTCACAGCTAAGGAAAGAAAGGAGATTCAGAAATGGTTATAAGAGACACATGATAATACAGTTAGAATACCTTCAAGGATGAGATCTTCCACGCGAACGTGTTCTATTCCAATATGAAGGTGTCCTTGGTATTCGTCCAGATGATACTTAGTCGGAACCACACGCTCAGCAGGTTTTTTGTACTGTTGACAAAGAATTTTCATAAAGTCCCCACAAACGAACCAATATGGAAATGGAGGGTAAAATGCCACGCCAAATTCAGCAGTTGGCAAAGGAGGAAATTTTGGTGGATGACAACTGAAAGCCAGGTCATAGCGTGCCTCTGGTCGAACATTTGAAGGCAATGACAATTTTTCAAACTTCTCCGTCAATTTACGTTTTAATTCTGCTGCTGCTTCGTGTATGGTTCGACTAAGATCATCAGGTCTATACGCAGTTTCGAAATATTTTTGAAATTTTTGTATTTCTCTAATGTGTCTTTGAATACCTTTTTTGGTCCGATCCTGCATAAAAGCAAAGGCATTTGTTAAATGTGTAGTGAAAGCTGCTACGTCAAAAAATCTGTTGGAATAATAATCTTTCCACCATTCATCAAACTCAGGAGTACATAGAAAAGATGGTCGAAAGATCACTGGTCGAATGTCAAGAAAGTCATCAGTCAGCTTCTTCGACAGTTCTCTGCTCTCATCTTCAGTATGAAGGGAGTTGTAGAAAATGATGGACCCTTTCTTGGGGAATATGGGTCGAGGCTTTATTTGGATCAAGCCAAACTGCCTAGCAACAAGATTGGGTTGATAGACTATCAAATCTATCTGGGTTTTAGTGGCGTTACGATAAGAAAAAAGGAGCCTAGGGGTTAAAAATGATTCCCAAACATTCAGAAATATATTTTCATCCTTCTGCATTTCCAAGGGCAGTTGTTGGGTAAACTATTTAGGTCCAATTTTTCTATCATGACATAACTTTTGAAAGCTTGTCGAAGGCTAATCCCTTCATCAGTTGGCGTCAGTTGCACCAACCTTGGCCATTCGACAGTTCTGCCTTTCACTTCTTCTTCATCCACCTATGGCTCTACAGGGAGAGAAGCTTCAAATGTGGCATTGAGCCATAATTGTAAAAGCCAGAAAGGTCCTGATAAATTGATTTTACCTTGGGTTTTGATGGTTTTCAAAAGGTGTACGCTCTCACTCAGAGATTCGTAAAGGTTCGCCAAAATCATTTCGCTCAAACATAGTTTGATGCCTGCGTGCAGCTGATTGGCCATGGTGATGAATCTCTTGGCAACTTGGAGGGAACGAGAGTAGAACACATATTTGGATAGCCACAGAGTCAAAAAGGCTATGTGTTCGACATCCGAAACTTCCGTGGTACTCTTGTCATGATAGTAAGACGTAAATAAAGAGTATGGGGCAAGGCTGGTGTCAAAAGTGATGGTATCTTCGTTCAGGTTAGTAGGGTTGAAATCTATCCCATTGGGATGAAGGCCAACGATGGCTGCTGTGTCGAAAAGAGTGGGCGTAACCATCCCACAAGGAAGGTGAAAGGTGTTGTAGGTACTGTCCTAGAAGTAGAGGGAAGCCAAAAGCATATTGGGACAAATATTGGGTCCCGCTCTCGACAACTGAATAAGGTCGAAAATACCTACTTCTTTCCAGAAACTCCCTTTAATCTTTTCAACTTTATTTAGCCAAGATAAGTAGTCTGAAGGGTCTTTCGACCATGGACAAGTTCTAAATATCCTGGTGTAATTCAAATAAGTTAAGTTCAACTCTCCATCATTAGTCAAACTCGGTGGGTCATTTTGTTCTACCGTTTTCTCTTTAGGTTGAGGTTTCACTCCAGCACCTATGGGTTTAGTATGGAAATAGGTTGGAAAAAATTCTTTTAAACGATCTGGCTTAATCTCTGGATTCGGAAGTGGACCTAACATAGCGTGACAGTTTCCAGAAATAAGAATAGAAATTAATACCTGAGATTTGTAGATACATTCTTTTTCTCTCTCATTTGGAGGTTCAGGAACATATTGCTGGTTTCCAATAGTCATTGGTCCCTTCAAATCATGCGCAGGAGAAAGAGCTGAATCCTGATTCTTCTTGGAATGTTTGCTGCTGGAAGGTTTGTGAGGAGCCATTATTGGGAAGAATAAAGGAATTTTTCTCAGGAAAGTTGAAAGTTGAAGAAATGGGTATGAAGAAAGGAGTTCTAAAGCGTTAAAAGAGTTCAGGGGAAATGGTTTATAGGTATTTATAGAAGGAAGATGATAAAAAATGCTTTGAAATGTTAATGATGATCGTGGACACGTGGCCGGTTTTTATGGTGATATTGAAAAGGTGGAAGTGGAAAAGAGGCCATGATGTTAGGAAATGATGGAGGTAGAGTCTGAACGTGGGCTAGACGTGACATCTTGGAGAAAGGGTAATGATGAATATGTATTAGAAATTGAGATTACAAAAACTTGGGAATAATGAAATTAAATGACATGGCATCAAAACACTGGTTGACAACAAATGACTGTTTCTCCAAAACAGTCGAAACATCTTTGCTGGGGGGCAATTTGTATACGTGCGTTTTTGACGCCATGAGATTAGTATGCAGAATGGTTCTTTCGACAAATGACGCCATAGAATTAACAGTTTAATTGATAAAGTGTTGTTCGACACTTCGACAAAATAATGGTTCGACATTTCGACAAGATATTTGCAGATGGAAAGACGTCTTTGACAGGCATGGATGATGTTATTTCGACAATTCGACAGAGTCTGGAGAGAGACGTCATTTCGACGTAAAGTGTAATTTCAAATTCAAAAGAGTTGTGACGTTTGGCAGAAGACGCGTGGAAGCATCTGGCGAAAAGAAGAAAGCCAAGTGTCACAGTTTTAGGATTTGTTCGTTAGTAACAGTTATTTTGTTTGTATATAAATAGGATAGTTCTTATCAGAAAAAGTGTGTGAAAACTTGTACAAAAATCCTGCAAATACTCAAAGTACTCGTGTGAGAGAAAAAAGTCATATTTGGAACATGTACATGTAAGCAAACACCAATTCTTTCGAAGTTTTATCTTATAAAATTCAAATTTCTTTACAAATTTTCCTTTACATTTACCAGTCATTTATCTTTCTGTATTTCCTTTTTGACACTTTATGCTTTGTCAGCTACATTCCGCCATTTATCTTAATCTTGTTAAGTTTACTATCATTTAAGCGTTTGTAATCAATATCTTTCGACATGAAAGACTTAGTGAGCCAAATGAAAGATACAAAAGTCGTTCTAGAAATTTACAAAGTTATTTAGATTTGCACATGTCCTAGGATTTGTGTGGTTGATCATGCAAGTAACCTAATTCGACAAGTATTGGAAAACCAGAGGTTGTTCGCCAAAATCAACCGCGAACACGTACCCAGGATTGGGGCATCCGTAGACCGTCATATCATTGTATAAGCCTGTCATGCATAATTCATATCATTCCATTTGTGCATATCATCTAGCATGGCATGAAGCTCTCAAACAAGAAAGAAGCAAGCCCAAAACTCTCTTGTCATTATTCTGTAGTCCCCCTGTTTGCATTACAAAATATAAATATATGACCTGTCTGTTTGACCCTTGTAAAGCTCCTGGTTGGCAACCCCAACATGATTTTTCAAAGTCAGCCCTTTTTCGCTTACCTACCGTAAGCCTGTTGCCTCCTTCATGGAGATGATTTCATTGAGATAACTCTTTTCGTGAGTTTATTTCGTTGCTTGGCGCGTGAAATCACGTCCCCCCCTCGTTGCCTGTTGCAAGAGAAGGATCATCTCTGTCAAAACTTTGCCTTTTGATTTGCTTCGAAATACCCAATGTAGGTTTGGTGAGTCCCAGGAAGGATATCTATGTTTCGAAAACTTCATCCCCGTCGTTGTGTATGTGGGACCCCTGAGGTTTTCATGCCTACAACAAAGTTCCCACTTGACATAGCCTGCCAAAGCCCAGACCTTGTTTGGAAAACACCTTGTAAAGTCCAATCCCCATTGGCAAGACCCTTTTTAACTTAGTTCCTACCTCTCAAATCGAAAGCAGTTAAGCACTCGTCAATGTGTATCACTTTTTTCAATACACGTCAGTGTTGATATCCCTTCACTCCTCAATGTGTATCACTTTTTTTCAATACCTGGCTGTATTGATATCCCACTCATCTGTGTCGGTCCCTCTTTTCCCAATATCCGTCTGTATTGATACACTCGTTTGTGCTAAACCTTTTTCCAATACTCGTTTGTATTGGTCTTAAACACTCGTTTGTGTTAAACCATCTTCAACACTCATTTGTGTTAAACCTTTTTCCGATACTCGTTTGTATTGGTCCCCAACATTCGTTTGTGTTACTTTTCCCGATACTCGTTTGTATTGGTTTTCGACACTCGTTTGTGTTAAAACCTTTTTCCAATACTCGTTTGTATTGGTCCTCGACACTCGTTTGTGTTAAACTTTTCCGATACTCATTTGTATTGGTCTCCAACACTCATTTGTGTTAAGCTTTTTCCCGATACTCGTATGTATTGGTCTCCAACACTCGTTTGTGTTAAACCTTTTTCCCGATACTCATTTGTATTGGTCTCCAACACTCGTTTGTGATAAACTTTTCCCGATACTTGTTTGTATTGGTCTCCAACACTCGTTTGTGGTAAGCTTTTTCCGATATTGATCTCTAATACTCGTTTGTGTTAAACCTTTTTCCCGATACTCGTTTGTATTGGTTTTCGACACTCGTTTGTGTTAAACCTTTTTCCCGATACTCGTTTGTATTGGTTTCCGACACTTGTTTGTGTTAAAACCTTTTTTTGATAGTCGTTTGTATTGGTCTCCGACACTCATTTGTATTAAGCCTTTTTCTGATACTTGTTTGTATTGGTCCCCAACACTCGTTTGCGTTAAAACTTTTTCGATACTCGTCAGTATTGGTACGCTCATTTGTGTTAACCTTTTTCCAATACTCGTCTGTATCGGTCATCAACACTCATTTGTGCTGATTTGCTCCTCGATACTCATCATATCGAGATTTTAAACTTCCTTCGCTTTGGCTCGTTGCCTATATTCGTTCATACTCATCTCCCGCTTCCAGCCATGCTAACCCCTTTTGATACTCGTCTGTATTGATATCCATCGCTCGTTTGTGTAGACCTCGTCTCGCTGCCTAACCCATCGGTTAAGAAAGTCTCAATACCCTATCCGTCACATCAAAGTCCCAATTCTACCTAGCAAATCATCTCTTCCAACATCTTCCGCCCTTTCTCCCCAGCGAAAAGTTTTCCTCAGTGCTTGCCAGAGAATTTTGAAAAAACAAAATTATAAAAAAAAGCTTGTTCAAAAAAATAAAAACAGAGAGCTTTTTTAAAAAAAGAGATCAATCTCATTGCATTAGCCTACTGGATACGTCACACATATCCAACCATCCATAGTTATCCATTCGCCAAATAACTTCTCATCCCCAGCAGCTGCCTTGCACAAAATATATTTTGTTCACTAACTCTAATCATTCGCCATCCTGATAGACATTCATCTCATCTACATATCCATAATATCATAACACATTTCGCTTGCATTTGAAAAAAGCATAATCATGGGTTTAAGGGCATTCACCAGGGAGCATAGTGGAAACCCTAATTCAGGGGGGGTTGCATCTGATTCGTTTGGTTCATTTTTAATGGTTCAATTGTTTGGTTAAGATTCATGGTTCTGATTCATTGGCTAAAACTCATTCAAAATGCTACAATCGGTTGCTTGATTGAGTACCATTTGGTTGGCTTTGATTGATTGAATTTTGAGTCTTTGACTGGGATGTTTTATCTGGATTAAGAATGTTGGGCTTTTTCAGTCATACCCACACGCAGTCATGGTGCATACATGTTCATAGCTGGTCAAGACCTTGACTTATGTTTGGTTCATTAGATGATCAATTCTTAATAATTACAGTTCATTTGTGCATTGCGTTGTCATCATATCCACATTCATTCCATAAGAAAACATCTTTACATAAATTGATTTTTGCTCAACTATTGACTTTTTGGTCAACCAGTTGGCCAAAGTCCACCATCTAACCAAAACCCATTTAACACTCTAATCCATTTTCATATGCATTGCCCATTTTAATCCAAATTTATTTTCATTATCCATTTAAAACCAACTATCCATTTCTTAATTCCAATTATCCAAGCCCAATCTATGTCTGATACATTTTTTTCATCCATTTACCATTTTAATATCCAATTTCTAAATTCATTTCCCAATTAAAAAAAACCAAGCTCCAATTAAATCCATTAACCATTTCATCAATTTTGTTATATAAAAAGACCATGTTAACCATTTTTTTATAGCCAAAATCCATTCCATCATCAATTTCACTTCATAAACCATATCCAATTCAATTACCATTCCAATAACATAAACCATTAAAACCATGATCACTAAACTCTTGTTTCAAATTTATTCAATTCCCAAATTCACTACATACAATAACCATTCATAAACCTTACAAATTCCATTTTCATCCAATGACCATGCTTACATTCATTTCAAACAAGCATGTGATACATCATTTCTATTTTTCAATAAATTCCAATTATAATGCATTTCTATTTCTCAATAAATTCCAGTTACAACGCATTTAATTAATATTCATAAATACAATGTTTCAACTGCAGCTATGAGGCAAGAAAGATTTCGATCTAGGACAAATTTCCGCAATCCAATAGGACACTTTCCTCGCAATTTCGAAGCTTCGGAACCATTTTCTAACCACTCACCGAACTTCCAGCCGAAGGAAAAAAATAACGGTAACAAAATTTCATCAGATTTCTAACCCACTTCCATCAACCTGCATAATGGGGATTTTGAAATTAAAATCACATTTCTCACTAATTCCAATTCATAACACCCTTTTAAAAGTTTCCAATAGGGCCGACAAGAAGAACGTAACCCCATCCAAAATAATGTCGCCTATGATTCACCTTAGCAAACCTGCATGATACGCAAACAGACAAAATTCATTTAAAACTTGCACGTAACCAAAACTCAACAGAACTATCTAACCACCTCAACCAAAACCGAAAATTCCAATAACGATCCACAACATAACTTACTGAAATAAAAATCAAACTGGAGGAAGAAATAAAAGGGACTCACAACGGTGTCGGAACCATGAAAAAGTGCTAACAAAAACATTGAAGCTTCACTCCATAATTCATAATAGAATCCACCTCGAAACTCCTTCAATAACTTCCTAACTACTACTAACCGAATCCAATCTCTAGTAGCCACTCACTTTAGTCTTCGAGAATTGCCTCTGAACCAATTGTTGTAATTTATTAAATACAAGTGTGTTCCAAAATGACAAATGGTGGAAGTGAGTTAATGCTAATAAATGCATGAGATAACTCTTCATGAATTTTGAATTTTGAATTTTGAATTTTAAATTTTGAATTCGGAGATTATAACTCTTCATGAGATGTTGCAAAGGCGAAACCATGCAACTGTTGGTGAAACATGCTGCAGGCCAACCATTATGATTATTGGAAAAAAGACATTGCTTCACTAAGGGTCGCTACCTTGTGAAACAATATCAACATGGCCTATAAAAGCATAAATCCGGATTCAGAATACAACACACGAAATCCGAAAATCCTCTAAATAATTTCAGACACTCTTCGCTGCATTCGGGTTTTCGCTGGTCTTGCGCAAACTCGATAAGGCTGAATTATCCTGGGTATTCCTGCATCAGAACTCTAAGACAATCGAGAGTGCTTGAAATACTATAAGGAAAGTGTTGCATAACAACCCAATTTTTAGTATTTATTTATTATACTATTATTACTTAGGTGGAGTGTTAATTAATTATTTAGTTGATAGGAGATATCATGAATAATTGAATTAATTAACTTGGTGGATATATGGTGTTAGTTTAATTTATTTGAATTAAATAGAGATTTTTAAATATTAGGTCTTATTGGGCCTATTAATTAAATTAGAAGTATAATGACTTAAGCCCAAATAGAATATTAATATAAATAGTAAGAGGTGAGGAGAGTGAGAGTTAGGATTCATTTGATCATTGAAGGCAATAGAGAAAGAGGAGAGGAAAAGTAAAGAGAAGAGCTAGGGTTTCCAAAAAATTGAAGAGGTAAGGGGGGAATCCTTATTATTTTGGGTTAGTATGATTGGGTCAATGGATAGATGTATGTTTAGGTTAAAATCCCTAATTTGCATGATTTTAGGATTGTTAGGTTTTGATGAGTATTCTTGATTTGTGATGATTTAATTGTGTTAAAACTGCAAATTAATGTTATATATTTAGAGTATTGTATGAGTCATAATTTTCTGAACGTTTGCCTTTTCACGGAATTGAAATCGGAGGTCCGAAAGTCCTCCAACGATGAAAACCGCGGAAAATTCTGCATGATGTCCGTTGCAATCGCGAGCTCTTTTTATGTTTTTCGGTCGGAATCGTTTTGGTCATAACTTTTGATCCGTAAGTCTAAATCGAGTGCCGTTTGAAGCGTTGGAAAGCTGAAACAGAAGGCTATAACTTTGTTTCAGGAATAAAACAATTTTGGAGATTATTTCATGGACGTTTTTGGGGTTGAAGAAGATGAAAATTATGTTGGAAAATTTAGAAAACAACAACTTTTTAGTAACGCCTTCGTGCACGGTTTTATTCATAACTTTCAACTCGTGAATCATTTTGGGTTGGGGTTTAAAGCATTAGAAAGGTGACTTTAATAGATGCATTGTTATGAATGTGTATATGTACCATTGGTGGATTGTGAATGATATATTGTTATGAATGTGTATATGTACCATTGGTGGATTGTGAATGATATATTGTTATGAATGTGTTTATGTACCATTGGTGGATTGTGAATGATATATTGTTATAAATGTGTATATGTACCATTGATGGATTGTGAATGATATATTGTTATAAATGTGTATATGTACCATTGGTGTATGATTCATAGAGTTGAATTATGGTGATATGTGGAATGTTAAGATGGTAGAGATGATCTTAATTGAAGGAGAATTGCGGTCCAAAACGCAGCGGAAATTAAAATTTTCTCCTTTAGAGATCCTTACGAATGGTCATGATCAGTGATAGAATATTTACCTCTTGTGACGATTGAAACCTTTGGTGCAGATCTCTTGTGACAATCAAAACCTTTGATGCAGATCCACGGAGCGATCACGAACGTTGAACGATGACAACGTCTCTACTCAGTCCACACGAACAAATTCCTTCAATCTCAGTGCTAGCTGGTACGAATGAAGGCTTTGAGTGAGAGAGAAAAACGAAAATAATGCAACCGTTATTAATGCTTCTGCACAAGGGTTCTATTTATAGAACCACTTGTGTGGGCTTCAAGCTAAAAGCCCACTTAAGTGTATTTTGGCCCATATCTTATAATATGCCCAAAATCACTTAAGTCCATGGTACCTTACCATATTTCGTATTCTACTCAAGTACACCGTACCTTACGATGTTCTATAATTCACTTAAGGGCACCGTACCTTACGGTATTCCTTAGTTACTCTATCTCTCATCAATCCTTCCTTTGTGTGTGACCCTGTAGGTTTTCGTGACGTTGGCAATTATATTAAATCACGCATTTAACATAATAAACAGTGAGCGGTATCTGTAACACCCTTCTAAAATACCCCAAATATTTAATTAAAATAACAACATATATAAATCAGAGTAATTATGCCATTTAAGGGTGTCACACAATATTTCACACTATTCATCAAAGTAGCTTGTCATGCTCATTTATTTATCAAATAAAACAGTTGCATAATACGCAGCGGATAGAGATCAAATCGATCATTCAAAACATGCAACATACTACATGTAAACTGGTTCAACAATCATCAACAACACAATTAAAATGTTCCCTCCCGATGTTACATCTATCAGAGCATGACCCACTAAGGAGACTACACTAGACTCCAAGCATTAGCTTCTACTCAACTCATTGCTCGTTACCTGAAAAATAGTTGTAAGGGTGAGTTCCTCAATCGATATAATAAGCATTATAAAATCTCATGTCATGTTAAGTAATTTGACACATTAATCACCCTAATCACAACATACAATCAGTAACAGCACATCAGCTCAACATCATCTTCACACCAACATAAAAACACAAGTATAATCTCAAATCATACTCCATAATAACACAAACACACGTATAATATTGGAATACATCCATTCATATTATACGCCATACATACATTATGCAATGAGACTCCACACATGCGGTACCGACGATTCTTGAACATATAGTTCAAGCTCACCGATCAATCCAGATGCGGCTACTAAGCTCACTAGTCCCACTCATTTGAGATCTAATGACTCACTCACTAATTCCTCACCATGGGAATTAGCTACAGCCCCGAAGGCTATGCTATGCACACTAATCATCTAGCATGCAAACATCAACAACAAATCCACAATGATTCACTCACTAATTCCTCACCATGGGAATTAGCTACAGCCCCACAGGCTATGCTATGCACGCTAATCATCTAGCAATGCAACATCAACAACAATTCACAATGGACATATGCTCACACTCTAAGCCATACAACAGTCCATTCACAAATACATGCATAATATATACATTCACAGCATTATGCATATCATCATACATCATCAACACATGTATCAACACATCATATCATGTCAAATAATTAAACACCGTATTAGCACACTCTACTAATAACTGTACTGCTCAAAACAGCGGGAAATAATCCCTATTACATCATACGCCAACATAGGCCAACTCGCAATTATGTACACAACATTAAAAAGCCAATTTTTCCACTCTGCAACAGTGTTAACCGGTTAACGCCCTGGGTTAACCGGTTAACGCAGCACAACACGCTTCCTGTCCCAAAACTTAACAGTGTTAACCGGTTAACGCCCTGGGTTAACCGGTTAACGCAGCACAAACAGCAATATTTCAGCAATCACAACAGTGTTAACCGGTTAACGCCCTGGGTTAACCGGTTAACGCAAGCAAAACAGCACATTTTCACAATTCAAAACAGTGTTAACCGGTTAACACCCTGGGTTAACCGGTTAACGCAAGACAGAAGCTGTTCCTGCGCTAACTCAAGGCAGAATGCAGAATTCTCCGCATTTTCCGCCGTTGGAGGACTTCCGGACCTCCGATTCCAATTCCGTAAAAAGCTATACGTTCGGGAAAACACGACTCACGAAATTACGGATTCAATTTCAGTTTTTAACACAGTTTATCCAACGTAATTCCAGCATTCAACAATCCCAATTAGGGTCAAATCAACGGCTTATCACTACCCATTACATGCTAACCCATAATACCCATTAAACGACGATAAACCCCCCTTACCTGAGTTAATCCGGCAAAATCTCTAAGCTCCAAGCTCTTCTCCAACCTTTGCTCTCTGGTTCTTCCTCTTTGCCCCTTTCTCCTCTTCTCTGCAGCTTCTCAGTTTTCACGTAAAACCCTTTTACAAAATGAAAACTCTTTTTCCTTATTCCAACTTATATATTTTCCAATAATTATTATTCCAAAATAATAGTAATAATAGTCCAATTATCTAATTAAATTAATAATAAATTATTAACTTAATTTAAATAATTATTTCATTATTATCGGGGTGTTACAACTCTCCCCCACTAAAAGAGTTTTCGTCCTCGAAAACATACCTCAATCGAATAACTCCGGATAAGACTCCTTCATCTGACTCTCGAGTTCCCAAGTCACATTGCCACCTGCTGGTCCTCCCCAAGCTACCTTCACCAAGGCAATCTCTTTACCCCGCAACTGCTTCAACTCTCGATCCTCGATCCTCATAGGTGATGTTTCAACAGTCAGGTTATCTCTCACCTGTACATCATCTACTTGGACTACATGCGACGGATCATGAATGTACCTCCTCAACTGAGACACATGAAAAACCTCATGCAAATTCGCAAGTGACGGCAGTAAAGCGATACGATAGGCTACTTCCCCTATCCTCTCCAAAATCTGATAAGGACCAATAAATCGAGGTGTCAACTTCTTTGACTTCAAAGCTCGACCAACCCCAGTTATCGGAGTAACACGAAGAAACACATGATCTCCTTCTTGAAATTCAAGTGACTTCCTCCTCTTGTCATGATAACTCTTCTGACGACTCTGAGCAATTCTCATTTTCTCCTGAATCATCTTAATCTTTTCCGTAGTCTGTTGAACAATCTCCGGTCCAACCACAACACTCTCACCGGACTCATACCAACATAAAGGTGTCCGACATCTCCTACCATACAAAGCTTCAAACGGTGCCATACCAATGCTCGAATGAAAACTATTGTTGTAGGTAAACTCAATCAAAGGTAAATAACAATCCCAAGCACCTCCCTTTTCCAAAACACAAGCCCTCAAAAGATCCTCTAGTGACTGAATCGTCCTCTCAGTCTGACCATCAGTCTGCGGATGATATGCAGAACTCAATCTCAGCTTAGTTCCCAAAGCCTTCTGCAAACCTTCCCAGAACTTCGATGTAAATCTAGGATCTCTGTCCGAAACAATACTCGACGGAATACCATGCAAACTTACAATCTTCTCAATATACAACTCGGCTAATCTCTCTAACGGATAATCCATTCTGATCGGAATGAAATGAGCCGACTTTGTCAATCTGTCAACAATCACCCAAATAGCTTCACAATTCTTACTTGTCCTCGGTAAACCAGAAACAAAATCCATACTGATACTATCCCACTTCCACTCTGGAATAGCCAACGGTTGCATTAGCCCAGACGGCTTCTGATGCTCAATCTTTGACTTCTGACAAGTCAAACAGGAATAAACAAAACTCGCAATTTCTTTCTTCATTCCCGGCCACCAAAATAACTTCTTCAAATCATGATACATCTTCGTAGCTCCAGGATGAATACTCAAGCCACTACGATGTCCTTCCTCAAGAATACTCTTCTTAAGTTCGATAACATCCGGAATACACACCCGATTACCAAATTTCAAAACACCATTCTCATCGACTCTGAATTCACCACCTTGGCCTTGATTCACTAAAGTCAACTTATCAACCAAAAGCATATCGGATTTCTGACCCTCTCTGATCTCATCCAGAATACCACTCGTCAACTTCAACATTCCCAATTTAACACTCTTGTGAGTACTCTCACACACCAAACTCAAGTCTCTAAACTGCTCAATCAAATCCAATTCCTTAACCATTAACATAGACATATGCAATGATTTCCGACTCAATGCATCAGCCACTACGTTTGCTCTACCCGGATGGTAATTCAAACCAAAGTCATAATCCTTCAGAAATTCTAACCATCTCCTCTGTCTCATATTCAGCTCTTTCTGATCAAACAAATACTTTAAACTTTTATGGTCACTGAAAACCTCAAATCTTGATCCATACAAGTAATGCCTCCATAATTTCAGGACAAATACCACAGCTGCCAACTCTAAATCATGCGTCGGATAGTTCCTTTCATGAACCCTCAGTTGTCTCGAAGCATAAGCTATAACCTGCTTATTCTGCATCAACACACCACCCAAACCCAACAATGAAGCATCACAGTAAACTTCAAATAGTTCCGACGAACTCGGTAATATCAAAATAGGAGCAGTAGTCAACCTTCTCTTTAACTCTTGGAAACCTTCTTCACATTTTGAGTCCCAAACAAACGCTTGCCCCTTTCTAGTCAACATCGTCAACGGTAACGCCAACTTAGAAAATCCCTCAATGAACTTCCTATAATAACCAGCCAATCCAAGAAAACTCCTTATCTCAGAAACTGACTTCGGAGCTTCCCACTTAGATACCGCTTCTATCTTAGAAGGATCAACAGCAACACCACCTCTTGAAATCACATGACCAAGAAAACTAACCTCTTCTAACCAAAATTCACATTTAGAGAGTTTAGCAAATAACTTCTTTTCTCGTAGAACTTCTAAAACCACTCTCAAATGCTCAGCATGCTCTTCTTCAGATTTCGAATACACCAAAATGTCATCAATAAACACCACAACAAACTGGTCTAGGTACGGATGGAAAATCCTATTCATATACTCCATGAATACTCCAGGCGCATTAGTCACACCAAAAGGCATTACAGAATACTCATAGTGTCCATACCTTGTTCTGAAAGCAGTCTTCTGAATATCCTCAGTTTTCACACGTATCTGATGATACCCAGACCTCAAATCTATCTTGCTGAACACACTCGCACCAACCAACTGATCCATCAAATCATCAATCCTCGGCAAAGGATACCGATTCTTGATCGTCACTTTATTCAGTTGCCTGTAGTCCACACACAGCCTCATAGTACCATCTTTCTTCTTAACCAATAACACTGGTGCACCCCACGGTGACACACTCGGACGAATAAATTTCTTATCCAACAGATCTTCCAACTGACTCTTCAATTCAGTTAGCTCAACAGCGGACATACGGTACGGAGCCATCGATATCGGTCTAGTACCAGGTACCAAATCAATCGAGAACTCAACTTCACGCTCTGGTGGTAATTCATTCACTTCTTCAGGAAACACATCAGGAAAATCACACACCACGGCTAGATCGCCAATCCCCAGTTTATCTTTAGCCTCTAAAGTCGCTAACAGCATAAACAACTCTGCCCCATCTGCTACTGCCTCATTCACTTGCCTTGCCGATAGAAACAAACTCTTTCCTTCCTCAATCTCAGGAAAGACCACAGTCTTATCAAAACAATTGATAGAAACTCGGTTAAACACCAACCAATTCATACCCAATATAACATCAATCTGCACTAGTGGAAGACACACTAGGTCCATTCCAAAGTCTCTACCAAAAATACTCAAAGGACAATTTAAACAAACTGAAGTAGTAGTCACTGAACCCTTCGCAGGAGTATCAATCACCATACTACCAAGCATCTCAGATATCTCTAACTTAAGTTTCACAGCACAATCCAAGGATATAAAGGAATGAGTAGCACCGGTGTCAATAATAGCTACAAGAGGAAAGCCATTAATATAACACGTACCTCAGATCAAACGATCATCTGCAGAAGTCTCAGAACCCGATAAAGCAAAGACCTTGCCTCCTGACTGATTCTCTTTCTTCGGCTTAGGATACTGCGGACTGATATGACCCAACTCTCCACAGTTGAAACAAGTTACAGTCTTCAACCGACACTCTGCAGCCAAATGACCACCTTTTCCACACTTGAAACACTTCATCTCAGCACTGGTACACTCATGGACACGATGTCCAGCCCGACCACATCTATAACACTTAACAGGGGCACTAGAGTCTCCCCCACTAGGCCTCTTCATCCCACTCTGTCTCTGAAAACCTTTGCCAGCTGCATACGGTTTTCCACGGTCATTCTGATTCTTGCCTTTCTTATCAACCCTTTGTTGATAGCTCTCTGCTCTGGCTTTGGAATCCTGTTCAAAAATCCTGCAACAGTCAACCAAGTCAGAAAACACTCTGATCCGTTGGTATCCAATAGCCTGCTTGATCTCAGGACGCAACCCGTTCTCAAACTTCACACATTTCGAAAATTCTCCAGCAGCCTCATTATAGGGAGTGTAATACTTCGACAGCTCTGTGAACTTAGCAGCATACTCCGTAACAGACTTGTTACCCTGTTTCAACTCTAAGAACTCTATCTCTTTCTTTCCTCTGACATCTTCTGGAAAGTACTTCCTCAGGAATCTCTCTCTGAACACAGCCCAAGTGATTTCAGCATTCCCAGCAGTTTCCAACTCAGTGCGGGTAGCAACCCACCAATCATCAGCTTCTTCTGACAGCATATGCGTACCGAACCTGACCTTCTGGTTATCGGCACACTCAGTCACTCGGAAGATTCTCTCTATCTCCTTCAACCACTTCTGAGCGCCATCTGGATCGTATGCTCCCTTGAACATTGGAGGATTGTTCTTCTGGAACTCACTCAGTTGACGAGCAGCTCCCATTCCCACCACATTCGGATTCCCTCCAAGTACTCCAGCTAGCATACCTAGAGCCTCAGCAATCGCAGCATCATCTCTACCTCTTCCAGCCATCTCTATTCTGAAAACCCAAACAAACTAAAACAATAAGTACTGATAGGGTTACACAACACCTATACCGTACAGGGGAAACAGAATAATTACGACTCGACTCGACCGACTATGCTCTGATACCACTAATGTAACACCCTTCTAAAATACCCCAAATATTTAATTAAAATAACAACATATATAAATCAGAGTAATTATGCCATTTAAGGGTGTCACACAATATTTCACACTATTCATCAAAGTAGCTTGTCATGCTCATTTATTTATCAAATAAAACAGTTGCATAATACGCAGCGGATAGAGATCAAATCGATCATTCAAAACATGCAACATACTACATGTAAACTGGTTCAACAATCATCAACAACACAATTAAAATGTTCCCTCCCGATGTTACATCTATCAGAGCATGACCCACTAAGGAGACTACACTAGACTCCAAGCATTAGCTTCTACTCAACTCATTGCTCGTTACCTGAAAAATAGTTGTAAGGGTGAGTTCCTCAATCGATATAATAAGCATTATAAAATCTCATGTCATGTTAAGTAATTTGACACATTAATCACCCTAATCACAACATACAATCAGTAACAGCACATCAGCTCAACATCATCTTCACACCAACATAAAAACACAAGTATAATCTCAAATCATACTCCATAATAACACAAACACACGTATAATATTGGAATACATCCATTCATATTATACGCCATACATACATTATGCAATGAGACTCCACACATGCGGTACCGACGATTCTTGAACATATAGTTCAAGCTCACCGATCAATCCAGATGCGGCTACTAAGCTCACTAGTCCCACTCATTTGAGATCTAATGACTCACTCACTAATTCCTCACCATGGGAATTAGCTACAGCCCCGAAGGCTATGCTATGCACACTAATCATCTAGCATGCAAACATCAACAACAAATCCACAATGATTCACTCACTAATTCCTCACCATGGGAATTAGCTACAGCCCCACAGGCTATGCTATGCACGCTAATCATCTAGCAATGCAACATCAACAACAATTCACAATGGACATATGCTCACACTCTAAGCCATACAACAGTCCATTCACAAATACATGCATAATATATACATTCACAGCATTATGCATATCATCATACATCATCAACACATGTATCAACACATCATATCATGTCAAATAATTAAACACCGTATTAGCACACTCTACTAATAACTGTACTGCTCAAAACAGCGGGAAATAATCCCTATTACATCATACGCCAACATAGGCCAACTCGCAATTATGTACACAACATTAAAAAGCCAATTTTTCCACTCTGCAACAGTGTTAACCGGTTAACGCCCTGGGTTAACCGGTTAACGCAGCACAACACGCTTCCTGTCCCAAAACTTAACAGTGTTAACCGGTTAACGCCCTGGGTTAACCGGTTAACGCAGCACAAACAGCAATATTTCAGCAATCACAACAGTGTTAACCGGTTAACGCCCTGGGTTAACCGGTTAACGCAAGCAAAATAGCACATTTTCACAATTCAAAACAGTGTTAACCGGTTAACACCCTGGGTTAACCGGTTAACGCAAGACAGAAGCTGTTCCTGCGCTAACTCAAGGCAGAATGCAGAATTCTCCGCATTTTCCGCCGTTGGAGGACTTCCGGACCTCCGATTCCAATTCCGTAAAAAGCTATACGTTCGGGAAAACACGACTCACGAAATTACGGATTCAATTTCAGTTTTTAACACAGTTTATCCAACGTAATTCCAGCATTCAACAATCCCAATTAGGGTCAAATCAACGGCTTATCACTACCCATTACATGCTAACCCATAATACCCATTAAACGACGATAAACCCCCCTTACCTGAGTTAATCCGGCAAAATCTCTAAGCTCCAAGCTCTTCTCCAACCTTTGCTCTCTGGTTCTTCCTCTTTGCCCCTTTCTCCTCTTCTCTGCAGCTTCTCAGTTTTCACGTAAAACCCTTTTACAAAATGAAAACTCTTTTTCCTTATTCCAACTTATATATTTTCCAATAATTATTATTCCAAAATAATAGTAATAATAGTCCAATTATCTAATTAAATTAATAATAAATTATTAACTTAATTTAAATAATTATTTCATTATTATCGGGGTGTTACAGTATCTAGCAACACATCACTGCTACCCAAGACACGAAAATGTCATGTGATCTGACAATTCCTTCTGTGATAATACTTATGTGTATAATTATCCTTTTGCCCTTATGTCTATATTGAACACAAGGTATAGACCATGTCACCCTTGTCCAGTTCAATATTGGCCCCATAGACATTTATCCTGTTACGCGCTTGGGGCATCTGTGAAAGATAAGAAGACTTTGAGGAGATTATGTGGCAGTTTCTACCTCAATGGCGATGTGCTTTATAAGAGGAATTTTGACATGGTTTTACTCAGATGTGTGGATAGACACGGAAGCAGACCTGTTGATGACTGAAGTCCATCAGGGTTCATTTGGTACTCATTCCAATGGACATGCCATGGCAAAGAAGATGTTGAGAGCAGGCTACTATTGGCTGACAATAGAGTTTGACTGCTGCAAATATGTGAAGAAATGGCACAAGTGTCAAATTTATGCGGATAAGATTCATATTCCCCCAACACTTCTGAATGTGATTTCCTCACCATGGCCTTTCTCTATGTGGGGAATTGACATGATTGGCATGATAGAGCCAAAGGCGTCCAACGGTCACAGGTTTATTCTCGTAGCAATTGATTACTTCACTAAGTGGGTTGAAGCGGCATCATATGCGAACGTGACCAGGCAGGTGGTCGTGAAGTTTATCAAAAATTAACTCATATGCCGTTATGGTGTGCCAGATAAGATCATTACTGATAATGGATCTAACTTGAACAACAAGATGATGAAAGAACTGTGTAGCGAGTTCAAGATTGCACATCATAATTCTTCTCCCTACAGACCCAAGATGCATGGGGCTGTTGAAGTTGCTAACAAGAACATCAAGAAGATTATCTAGAAGATGGTTATTATGTACAAAGATTGGCATGAGATGTTGCCATTTGCTCTGCATGGCTATCGTACATCCGTCCGCACTTCAACAGGGGAAACCCCTTTCTCTCTTGTTTATGGCATGGAGGTTGTGCTCCCCGTGGAGGTTGAGATCCCATCAATGAGAGTCTTGATGGAAGCCAAGTTGACTGAGGCTGAATGGGTTCAAAGTCGTTATGACCAATTGAATTTGATTGAAGAGAAGAGATTGACTGCCATGTGCCATGGTCAGTTATATCAACAAAGGATGAAGAAAGCCTTTGATAAGAAGGTCAAGCCTCGTATGTTTCGAGAAGGTGACCTCGTGCTCAAGAAAGTTTTGTCTTTCACACCCGATTCCAGGGGCAAGTGGACTCCAAACTGAAGGAGAATTGCCATCCAAGGCGCAGTGGAATTTAAAAAATTCTCTATTTAGTGATCCTTACGAATGGGCATGATCAGTGATAGAATCGTTACCTCTTGTGGCGATTCAAACCTTTGGTGCAGATCTCTTGTAACGATCAAAACCTTGGATACAAATCCACGGAGCGATCACGAATGTTGAACGATGACAACGTCTCTACTCAGTCCACACGAACGGATTCCTTCAATATCAGTGCTAGCTGGTACGAATGAAGGCTTTGAGTGAGAGAGAGAGAGGGAAATGAAATTCCAAGTCTTTACTTGAGTTTCAGTCTGGGTGGAGTGACAATGCTTCTACCCAAGGGGTTCTATTTATAGAACCACTTGTGTGGGCTTTAAGCTAAAAAGCCCACTTAAGTGTATTTTGGCCCATATCTCATAATATGCCAAAATCACTTAAGTATTTGGTACCTTACCATATTTCGTATTCCACTTAAGTGCACCGTACCTTACGGTGTTCCTTAATTACTCTATTTCTCATCAATCCGTCCTTTGTGTGTGACCGTGTAGGTTTTCGCGACGTTGGCAATTATATTAAATCACGCATTTAACATAATAAACAGTGAGCGGTATCTAGCAACACATCACTGCTACCCAAGACACGAAAATGTCATGTGATCTGACAAAACCTCCTGTGATAATAATTATGTGTATAATTACCCTTTTGCCCTTATGTCTATATTGAACACAAGGTATAGACCGTGTCATCCTTGTCCAGTTCAATATTGGGCCCGTAGACATTTATCCTGTTACGCAGGATGGGCAAATTCCATCTAGGACACTCATGTCCCTCAGCATGCTTTGTGGAGTACCCATCAACTGTCTTTATGGTTATCCAGTTAGGGACAACGTTGGATGAGCAATAAAGCACTCGACTCTACATCTAGGGTCCACAGTGGTTTCAGGTCGAAGAGTGGTATACACCATTATCACCATGAGAATAACTTATGACACTTTGCATAACTTTCTATATAGTATTCTCATAGCGGGTCAATCCGGTATAAATATTACTCTTAATATTCATACCTATGTTTAAGACTTGATAACTCTTTATCCATGATCCATGAGATGTGATCATCAGTCTACAAACATAATAGTCTTAATGCTTTAATGTTATCCCACTTCACAATAAATCTCGACTACGGATAATTTAAGAATAGTGTCCTTATGTTTAATGTGCTCTCATGATTAAGTCACACTTAATACATTAAACAAACTATCTATTCCAGGGACTTTATTAATCAACCATTAATAAAGAAAAATCCTTTTATTAATTGATAAATAATTCGATACAAGTACTAAAAGTATTGGCCTCTAGGGCTTACACCAACAATCTCCCACTAGCACTAGAGCCAATCAGGCATTCCCCTAATGCCCATTGATCTAGTATGGCCATTATGCTTCTGCTGCGCAAGAGGCTTTGTTAGTGGGTCAGCAATATTGTCAAGTGTAGGTACTCTACATATTTTCACATATCCTCTATCTATTATCTCTGGAATGAGATGATAACGCCTAAGTATGTGTTTGGATCGTTGGTGAGATCTAGGCTCCTTAGCTTGTGCGATAGCACCATTGTTATCACAATAGAGACCAATGGGATCCACAATGCTAGGGACTATGCCAAGTTCACTAATGAACTTTTTGATCCAAACAACTTCCTTTGCTGCACTTGAGGCAGCAATATACTCGGCCTCGGTTGTAGAATCAGCAACTGTATCTTGCTTTGAACTTTTCAAGCTCACAGCGCCACCATTTAAGCAAAACACATAACCATTGGAATCATTCATATTAAAGCGCCTCAGCACTTTTGTCTATGTACTCTGACTTAGGCCAAGCAATCTCGTGATCTATCTCTATAGATTCTGATTCCTAATATATAGGCTGCTTCACCTAGGTCCTTCATAGAAAAGCATTTTCCCAACCAAGACTTTACTTGTTGCAGGGTAGGGATATCGTTTCCAATGAGTAATATGTCATCTACATATAATACCAGGAAAACGATCATGCTCCCACTAACCTTCTTGTAGACACAGGGCTCATGTTCGTACTTGATCCATGAGTAATACATCACCTTGATGAGATATCCATATCTCTCAGGTAGGTGACGTATCCTGCTTGACCTACGCTGGTCTTGTTCTACTTGAGCAGGTTGCTCTTACACAACTATTTGTGTTTCCTGCTCTTATTCATCCATAGGTGTATCAATGGCTTGTGATTCTTGAATTTCTTCAAGCTCTACTTTCCTCCCACTGATTCCTTTGGAATTAAAATCCTTTTCTAGGAAAACTCCAGTTCGAGCGACAAACACTTTGCCCTCAGAAGTATTGTAGAAGTGATACCCTCTTGTTTCTTTAGGATACCTCACAAATAAGCATTTGTCAGATTTGGGCTCAAGCTTAGTTGAAATTTTTCGTTTCATATAAACTTCGCAACCCCAAATCTTCATGTAAGACATATGTGGTTTCTTACCACTCCATATCTCATATGGTGTCTTCTCAACCTTTTGGATGGAACACGGTTAAGTGTGTAAGCTGATGTCAATAGTGCATGTCCTCAAAAGGAGTTTGGAAGATCGGCGTGACTCATCATGGATCGGACCATGTCCAACAGGGTTCACGTACATCAGTATGTATGAGGGCCAAAAGATCATTATCTCTTTCACCTTTTCCTGTGAATGGAGACTTTGTCATCTTTCCATTTAAACAAGATCTGCATGTCTCATATGATTCATAATCAAAAGAGTCCAACAGTCCATCTTTACGGAGTTTGGAAATGCGTTTCTCATTTATGTGGCCTAATCGACAATGCCAAAGGTAAGTTGGATTTAACTCATTAGGTTTCATCCTTTTATTATTAATGTTATAAATTGGCATTTCAATATCAAGGACACACAGTCCATTGTTCATTTGTGCAGTAGCATAGAATATATCATTCAAATAAATTGAGCAACAATTGTTCTTTAATATGAATGAAAAACCAAACTTGTCCAAACAAGAAATGGAAATAATATTCCTGCTAATTGCAGGTACATAATAACAGTTCTCTAACTGAATTATTAAACCACTAGGTAAAGTCAATACATAAGTTCCTACGGCTAAAGCAACAACCTTTGCTCCATAGCCAACTCGTAGGTCGACTTCACCTTTTGCCAAATCTCTACTCCTTTTTAGTCCCTGCACATTTGTACAAATGTGAGAACCGCATCCAGTATCTAATACCCATGATGCAGAAGTAGATAAATTTATTTCAATAACAAAAATACCTGAAGTTGAAGTCTCTACTTCATTCTTCTTATCTTCCAGGTACTTTGGGCAGTTCCTCTTCCAGTGTCCGGTCTTACTGCAATGGAAGCAGGTGCATTCTTTTGCTATGCCTCCACTATGCTTTAAAGCAGCAACGGTGGGTTTGGGTTTGACAACTTCCTTGCCTTTCCCTTTATCGCCCTGCTTAGTGGGCCTTTTATTTTGTCTCTTTCCATTTCCGATCATCAGAATGGACTTCCCTTTTGACTTCAGATTCTGCTCGGCAGTTCTTAACATGGCGAGCAGTTCAGGAAGCGATTTGTCCATATCATTCATATTGAAATTTAGGACAAATTGACTAAAACTATCTGGCAACGATTGCAAGATCAAGTCAGTCGCAAGTTCCTTTTCGAGGGGAAAACCCAATCTCTCAAGGTTTTCCACATACCCAATCATCTTGAGTACATGGGGACCTACAGGGGCTCCCTCAGCTAACTTGCCTTGAAAAAGGGCTTTTGAAACTTCAAACCTCTCATGCCTTGCTTGCTCTTGATAGAGCAACTTCAGGTGTTCGATCATATCGAACGCTGACATGTTCTCATGTTGCTTTTGCAATTCTGAGTTCATGGTAGCTAGCATGAGACAAGCAGTTTCATTGGCATCATCGACATGCTTCTGATAAGCATCTCTTTCTGCCTTAGGTGCAGAACTAGGAGGTTCCTCTTCAGGAATAGGTGTCTCCAAGACATACAACTTTTTATCATGTTTGAGGACAATCCTCAGGTTTTGGTGTCAATCCAGAAAATTTGTCCCAGACAATTTTTCCTTATCAAGGATTGATCGCAGGATGTTGTTAGAGGTGTTTGCTGTCATGGTAATCTACATAAGGATTAATGAAAATATAAGTATCATTGACATATTTAATTAGGCCTTTAATTAAATATGCTCCCACTATTTTACTCAAAACAAATGACCCTCATCATTTGATTCGGAAAATCCCGTTGGAAGATTTTCTAGTGGGTCGAGATCCATATTTCACTTCGTTCTAAGTCCGCGTAGGCGGATTACACAAAACTAGGTTATTTAGGTAGGAACTCCTTCCAATTGTATCTCATACAACTCTCGAAAATTTCAGTTGGGTGAATAACTCCTTATTCCAATCCATCATATGGATCATTCCCAACTCTTGCTTCTAAACATATATAATAAAATTATAATTAAGTTTGACTCATCGTTTTAGCAGTTGGATATTACAATTATCCCATCGCACCTTAACTAATACAAAACATGCACCTCGCGTAGGCGAAACCTACATTATTCGATACTAGTCTTGATGAGTGCTAAAACTTGGAAAGCAAACATATATAATATTCTCATAATTTGTTTAGTTAAGTTTGACCCATTGTTTTAACAGTTGGATATTACAATTATCCCATCGCACCTTACTAATATATAGATGATGCACCTCGCGTAGGCGAAACCTACATTATCCGATATTAGTCTTGATGAGTGTTAAAACTTGGAAAGCATAAACTTAATATTTAATTTGAGGGAATTGCAATTTTTCTGATCTCACCGGCTTGTTTATCATATAAACCGTCTCTCACATGCATCAACATACATTCACATACATCAACATACATACATACATAATGAAATAGTTATGGCCCCTAGCGCAATAGTTCTCCCAAGCCAATGAGAGAACCTAAGCTAACCTACAACGATCTAAGCTTCTCCAAGCAAGATCTTCAAGGTTGTCCTCCTTTGGCACTGACTTCTTTGCTTTCTTCATATCATTACATTACAAAAAGAAACTCGTATTACATACGAGGGAGTGAGATGAGAAAAGAAGTTACATTTGGGAGATTAAGAGAGAGGCACGACACGCAGGTCGTTTTTTAAAACCCAAAGCAGAATAAAGGAAAACTAAGGCCATAACCGATCACCACAAGACAATAATAAACACTTTATTATTATTATTATTATTAATTCCTTTAATTAATTAAAATCAAATTAAATCTCGACGACCGATCACCACATTTTAATGAACAATTCATTTAAAATCAATGTCTCTTTTCGCATCAACACTTGATACTTTTAAAGCACTGAGTTAGCCGAACGGGTGAGTTTTGCCTTGTGTTAACCGGTTAACCATATGCGTTAACCGGTTAACACTGTTTGAAATCTGTTCAAACATTGTTTTCTGCCTCGCGTTAACCGGTTAACCAAATGCGTTAAACACTGTTTGAAAATGTCTTGGAAAACTGTTTTCCGTCTTGCGTTAACCGGTTAACCATATGCGTTAACCGGTTAACACTGTTTGAAAAATTAAAAATTTTATTTCGTATTGCGTTAACCGGTTAACCATATGCGTTAACCGGTTAACACTGTTCGGAAAAGTGTTTGGAAAGCACAACTCTTGTGCAGTCATAACCCGAATTGCATAACTCTCTGACAACACAACCCTTGTGCCGTCACTAACCCTGATGCACCAATTTCAGATCGTCAAACACATCTCGATTGTTAATTCAGTATGATTGATCAACACGTCATTGCTTCACCATACTAATGTCGGATCAAGAAGCAAATGACCATTGATCGCTCAAAGGAAAACAATCATTGAGTGTTTGAATGAACGAAACGAGAACACTATATCATATATAATGTATTTTGCATCAAGATTACATATATCATATATATGACTTGATCGATCTCAATTTAATATTTGATTCATTCTGTCTTTAATCATATTAATACAGAGAAAAAAAACAGTTATCAGATTCATGGTTTCGTAACCAGGCTCTGATACCACTGAAGGAGAATTGCCATCCAAGGCGCAACGGAATTTAAAAATTTCTCCATTTAGTGATCCTTACGAATGGGCATGATCAGTGATAGAATCGTTACCTCTTGTGGCGATTCAAACCTTTGGTGCAAATCTCTTGTAACGATCAAAACCTTGGATACAAATCCACGGATCGATCACGAACGTTGAACGATGACAACGTCTCTACTCAGTCCACACGAATGGATTCCTTCAATCTCAGTGTTAACTGGTACGAATGAAGGCTTTGAGTGAGAGAGAGAGAGGGAAACGAAATTCCAAGTCTTTACTTGAGTTTCAGTCTGGGTGGAGTGACAATGCTTCTACCCAAGGGGTTCTATTTATAGAACCACTTGTGTGGGTTTCAAGCTAAAAAACCCACTTAAGTGTATTTTGGCCCATATCTCATAATATGCCAAAATCACTTAAGTATTTGGTACCTTACCATATTTCGTATTCCACTTAAGTGCACCGTACCTTATGGTGTTCCTTAATTACTCTATTTCTCATCAATCCGTCCTTTGTGTGTGACCCTGTAGGTTTTCGCGACGTTGGCAATTATATTAAATCACGCATTTAACATAATAAACAGTGAGCGGTATCTAGCAACACATCACTGCTACCCAAGACACGAAAATGTCATGTGATCTGACAAAACCTCCTGTGATAATAATTATGTGTATAATTACCCTTTTGCCCTTATGTCTATATTGAGCACAAAGTATAGACCGTGTCATCCTTGTCCAGTTCAATATTGGGCCCATAGACATTTATCCTGTTACACAGGATGGGCAAATTCCATCTAGGACACTCATGTCCCTCAACATGCTTTGTGGAGTACCCATCAACTGTCTTTATGGTTATCCAGTTATGGACAACGTTGGATCAGCAATAAAGCACTCGACTCTACATCTAGGGTCCACAGTGGTTTCAGGTCGAAGAGTGGTATACACCATTATCACCATGAGAATAACTTATGACACTTTGCATAACTTTCTATATAGTATTCTCATAGCGGGTCAATCCGGTATAAATATTACTCTTAATATTCATACCTATGTTTAAGACTTGATAACTCTTTATCCATGATCCATGAGATGTGATCATCAGTCTACAAACATAATAGTCTTAATGCTTTAATGTTATCCCACTTCACAATAAAGCTCGACTACGAATACTTTAAGAATAGTGTTCTTATGTTTAATGTGCTCTCATGATTAAGTCACACTTAATACATTAAACGGACTATCTATTCCAGGGACTTTATTAATCAACCATTAATAAAGAAAAAGCCTTTTATTAATTAACAAATAATTCGATACAAGTACCAAAAGTATTGGCCTCTAGGGCTTACACCAACACAAACTATGAAGATCCATATGTTGTTAAGAGAGCCTTTTCAGGCGACGCCTTGGTACTTACAAATATGGATGGGGAGGACTTCACTCGTCCTATGAATTCTGATGCAGTCAAGAAATACTTCGCCTAAAATAAAAACAGAATAGCTCGCTAAGTTGAAAACCCAAAAGGGCGACTTAGGCAAAAATGAGCGTCTCGATGGATTGAAAACCCGAAAGGGCGATCTAGGCAAAAGTTAGAGACATGAAAAAAATGAATAAATATATCCCGCTAGATTGAGTACCTCACCTTGGGGAAATCTAGGCAAAAATTAGGGACTTGGCAAGTAACTGCATCCTGACAAGACTTTATTCTACAACTATCATCTGTTAGAGATTCTCGCTCAGTCATTGTCAACTGAAGCTTCAGATACATTGAATTCAGAGTTGGTGGAGAAATGGTCATTATGTTCAATGTAGCCCTTTTTCCAATATATATCACCAATTTCGAATTTGTAATCTGTTAGAGATTCTCGCTCAGTCATCGTCAACTGAAGCTTCAGATACATTGAATTCAAAGTTGGTGGAGAAATGGTCATTATGTTCAATGTAGCCCTTTTCCCAATATATATCACCAATTTCGAATTTGTAAAGATCCATGGAGTCTCGCCATTTGCGGACTACCATTCCATCAAACGATTTGAGCTTTATCCAATTCTTTACACTCTTATTTGTTTCTGTTTAACAAATGTTTGCATGTTTTAATTGATTGATATCATTGTTTTAAACAAATAAAAGTTTTTATAAACTGTTTTTAAACAAAGTGAACATTCACAATGACTGAAAGGATAATGGAATGTCTTCAGTGCTCTCCCAAGGATAGTATGATCTCCAAAAGGGTAAGACATTTGTTCATATTCCTAGCATATTTGTATCCTTTTCATCATCTTTCAGGTTTGTCTCCTCAGTGAGCGCAGAGAAGGGTGATACACCACCAAATTCCCCAGAGAGTCCGGAGTTTTGGTTTTGGTCTTTTAACATCCTCAACTCCCTAGAAAGTCTGAATCTAGCATTTGTGTTTTATCAAATATATGGTTGTCATCCCTTGTGTGGACTGACCTAAAATCCCTTATAGATTGATAAAAATTGATATGCTACTTTCGAGGAAGTTGGTCTTCTCTCATTGTGATTGGAAATCTCCCGCAGAGCGAGTAGGAATTCCCAGCATGAGCGAAAACTTTCAGCATGATGGTTTTGTAGCTTTATCCCCAGCGGATTCGCATACAATTTTTCCAGGAAAGTTTTCTCACCACTCATTCTCAGTAGGATTGCTCACATTAGACTTCCCCCAGTTGGATTGCCAGCAGATTATCTTCAGCTGATCGCCTACAGGTTATCCCCAGTTCAGTCATCAGCAGTCTTTCCTCAGTGGAGTTGCCTGACCGGAGCCTGATCATATGTTATTTCCTCCTTCTTGGATAGATTCCTTCTTAGCAGAGTTGGTGTTGAAGATGTTTATTTCCTTTCCCAACGGAGCAGTGGTTCTCCCTGCTCTTAGCAGAGATGTTTCTCCAGCAGAGATGAGGAAATGTGTTGATTTTTGAAACTTCTATTTGCTGGTTGTTCCCCACAGAGTTTCATATCTTGCCCTGATAAGTTCCCCAGTAGAGTTTCTTCTACGATAGATCTTATTCGTGTTGAGTTCCCTGGCAGTGGCTCTGTAGCTACCTCGGCTAAGACTTTACCTGATTCTAGTTTGGCGTTGGAACTTTCGAGGAAGATGTGTTGTTTCCTTCCCCAACAAAGTTGTTTTGTTTCTTTGTCTCTGCAGCATAGATGTTCCTTCAGTGGTTAGAAGTGAATGTTTGTTTGATGTGTTTCTGTTTGGTGGTTGTTCCCCACAGAATTCCACATCAACCCCTGATAAGATCCCCAATAGAGTTTTTCTTTGACTGATCTTATCCACACCTCTGCGTACTGTTGGAAGATCCCCCAACTTTGGTAATTATGATCTTTTTTCTGATCCCCAACAGCGGTCTCTGATCCCCCGTGATCCTTCTTGTTCCTCTAGCAACAGTCTTTGTCCCCGACAGTGACTCTGCTTGATCTTCAGCGATGATTGGTGTTTCCTGGTATTTATTGCCCCCCATCGGATTGGATTTTCTCCTGTGGGCCTGGCTTTCTCTTCTTGAGATGTTGTACTGGATGTTTGTCCAATTGATTCTTGGACCTGTTTGTGTTAGATATGTCTGTTTGTCAGCATTGATCATACATAAACCATGCATATACATGCATAATTATAACATTCAGATATTCATGTTGCATTCTTTGCCATATATCCTTGCTTGTTATCTCCTGCTAGTTGGTGAAATGATATTCCCCAAGCAGATGTTTGTGTCTGATCTCTCTATTTAGAGTCAGCCCTATAGGAAGAAAGTGTCTATCTTTCCTTCATTATTCCCCACTGACTTATGTCCTCGTGGATGATTATTGTTTCAGTTTCCTCCCTAAATATGTATTGGGATCGAATTATTCCCCTGAGTTATATCCTCATTAGGTTGAGTCTTGTTTCCTTGTGTCTCTCTAGTTTGTTCCTAGATTGACCCCTTTCTTGTTATTTCCCCTGCACCTCCCTGTGGTTCAGGTGATCAATTACTCAGTAAACCTTAATTGTTCTTTCTCTCCCCAACAGATTTCTGTGGCTCTCTACCCAGTAACCGGTAGTTATAAGTCCTATTTCTGTGGTTTTCTACCCAGTAACCGGTAGTTGTAAACCCCATTTTGTCCCATTGTAGAGTTAATCCTTGATTTTGCTTCATCCTAACCGATGACGGATAATCTCATCCTTGGTTTTCTACCCAGTATCCGGTAGATGTAATCCCTTATTTGTTGGTTATCTCTATCCAATATTCGGTATTGATATTCCTTCGTTTTTGAGTATACCACCCAGTAACCGGTGATATATCTCCCGAATCATTGCTTTTGTCAATGTATCCTCAGCGAGTCATTTTTCATTTACCCTTGTTTGGTAATGATTGTTCCTCCCCTTGATTGGTCATCATTTTATACCCAATAGCCGGTATCGCGATGTCCTTACCTTTTCGGTCGATTTATCCTTTATTAACCCAGTAACCGGTTCTGGATAATCTTCCATGCGAGTATGTTATCTACGTTCTGACGGTAATAGATAATATATCTCATGCACTCTTCAGTCGAAGTCTTTTTCTTCCCCATTTGAGTAAGATTCGTATTTCCTTATGGAATCGAATGTCCATCCTGTAATCGAGTTTGCTTTTTCAGCCCTCCTTTTTGGATGATGAGTGTCTTGGAAATATTCCCCAATTCACACCTGGTTGGTCACCTATTATATGCCCAGTAACCGGTATCCCTGGTGTTCCTTCCTTCTGCTCCCTATTATGACTTTTTGTCCCCTGTGGAGTCAGATTTTCCTGAGTTGAAATATACCTGTTAGGTTTTCCTCAGATGTTTTGGATGACTGATATCTCTCACCCGTATACCGGTCTTAGATATTCTTTCTCCCTGAGCGTGTTGTTCTCACCCAGTAACCGGTGTTTTGATAACATGTCTCTCTTCGAGTTTATTGCCCAATAGCCGGTAATATCTTGTTGTTTCTTCCTCAGCAGAGTCCTTTGTGGACATCTCCGTCTGAGTCCGGATTCTTATCTGATGTATCCTTTACGGATCGTTTTGCTGTATTGGCATAATCCCCAATACATGCATCTTTGCGTCAGCTCGAGTCTTTCCATCGATTTATTTTCATGGAATCCCTTCGTGTCTCCCAGCAAGTTTTCAAAGTCGTGACCTGCTCACGCATTTTATTCCCTTATTTCTCCCCCCAGAGTCTCTGTCCCACAGAGTATTTTATTTTTGCATACATACATTTGCATCATGAGGTCTCTTAGGGACCAAAATTCGTCTCTTTGTTATTATTTAAGCCCATTCTACCCCGTCGAGACGAAGATTTTAACCTTCATATCTCCGGCTAGAATGACCTTAAATAGGGGCATCTGTAAGACCCTAATTTTGACCCTAAGATCCCTCATGGCATCAAATCATTGCTCATTGCACTTGTCTCAAGGATCATAACATCTTGGCTCCCTAACCCTTGGGTTGGAACTTGTGTGAGTTGGTTTGAGACCACCAAGCATGCTTGAATTGTATATTATTTCTTTTCTTACTTTGTTTACTAACCAAAAGCACAAAAATAGGTCACTAACATCTTTTGTTTTGAAGCTTAAGCAGTCATGTGATCCAAAGCTCCTAGGAGGCTCCTATGCCCATTGAAGTGGCCAGATGAAGATGAAAGCAAGCATGACAATGGTTCCCCAAAGCTCTAAATTATCATATATTCCTCCCAAGTATCTCAATTTGTCAATTTGATCAAGATAAACCAAAGGGCCTGAGAATTGTTTCCCAAGGAAACCCTAATTCAACTATGCATTGACTGTGCCTTGCTCATGAAGCAACCTCAACCTATGATCAAATAAAATAAAGGGAATTTCTTCCATTCATCATTTTATGCACATATGAGCCTATGTGAGTGTCCTCAATCATTTATTCATCAAGATTTGAAGTTTGGACTTGAGAAGTTGACCAGTCAATTCATCTGACTATCTTGAAATCCACTGAGACCTAACTTTTGATGTGTTTGTCAACTGAAGATGACCCCAAGAGAAAACATGTTCTTAAGAACAATATGAACAACTTTCATGTTCTTCAAAAATCCATTTGAAACTTGGAAGATTATCAGTCATTTCAAAACATTATAGGTCATTTTGACTGAAACCCTACATTTTGGGTCAACTTCCCAAGGACCTAACTCCTTCATTTTTTTTATGATTTTGAGGTGAGACCAAGTGAATTGGAAATTTTAAGATGTCTAGTTCCATTGTTATGTTGGACAAAATTTCATAATCCTAAAAGAAACACATGTGATAATACAAAACATTATAGGTCACTTTGGACCAAAGCCATTGAAATGTGAAAAAGTCCAACTTCAAGTGCCCATAACTTTCTCATTAAAAATCCAAATCATGCAAAATTTAAGTCCAAATTCATTGCCTTGAAAATATATACAACTTTGATGTTTAAGGTTTTGTCATTTGAGGCTTGTATCATTGAAACGGAAGGGTTTGAAATTGGTCATTTTTGGCAAATTTTCCAAATGCATGTTTTGTACATTGAACTTCATGGCCAGTTTTCAATATTTTCCAAACTCCAAATGAATTTTTGTTCAACATAACTTTTGTTCCTTATGTTAAGACCTTTGCAACCATTACCCACATGCTTATGTTTAAATTTTCCAATTGGTACTTTCGAAGAGATGAACAATTATGATCAATTATGTATTTCATGTTAAATTTCCATACACAAGCTAATGCCTTGCAATCTGCACGTCCAGTTCACTTTCGTTGATGTTCAGCAGTCATTTTCAATTGCTTTTGGGCCTCACATGCGCCTGTATAGGCCCATGCATGGAGGACCCAACTTCACATGCACACGAGTTTGATCATCCCTTGCATCAACTGTGGCTATAAATAGAAGGCATGGCTTCAGTCAAATCTCAACCTGAAGGCGCCTGAACCTCTGCCGAATTGCTTCCCTAACCTCTCACTCAAAGGAATTCTGAAATTTTACTTCTCTTTTCAAGCTTAAATTTCAACTTCCTTGGTTGATCTTTAGCTTCTAATTCCTTAGCCTTGCTTCATTGTCCCTTCAAGATCAAGCTGCAATCAAGAGTTGGATTCGATTTTGCTCAAAAAAGCTGCACTTCAAAGGTTTAATCCTCAACTGTTTTGATTCGAATCTCTCTGATTATTGTGCATTGCTTGTGTTGGTTTGCATTTCTGAAGTCCTCATATGAGAGGCAAGCCAGTGGTGGCTTTAATTTTGTGAATTGGTTAAACTCAGATTGAAAACCTTGTTTTTCAACCTCCGATTTCTTCTTCCATAAGAGTCTTGAGCAAAAGCTAAGGTTACAGGGGTGATGTACATCACCCCAACTTTAAAATGGTATATGGATCGCGTGTTTTAGTTAAGGTAACCTACAACTGGTGGCCGGAAGAGGCCTTCTCACCGGAGAAGACAGTGGTTTCCACCACCTTCCCCACGCGTCCAAACCCTGGCCGTTGAGTGATGAGTCTCAGATCTAATCCTGGCCTTGGAATGTTATAACTTTATTTAATACATGGTGCCACGCTATTGACTAATGTGTACCATACGCGCGCACTTCCTAGCCATGTGATCAGCCACGTCAATTAATGAGGTTGGATCTGACGCTTCTGGTTTTTTCCTATTTTCTGAATTTCCATTTTAATTTCTTTTATTTCATTTTATTTTAAAAATTCATAACTTCTTTATTTGGAATCACAAAAATATGGGACCAATTGCAAAAAATTTCTCTTAAATTCTAGTTTCATAAAATGATTTTTAATTATTTTTGTGATTCCATTTAATATTTTTTGTGAGTTATTTATTTTCTGATCGTTTTAATTCATTTAAAATACCATTTGATATTCAAAACTGCCAAAAATATGTTCTTAACATCTTTGGATAATGATAAGTCTATGAAAAATATTCTCATCAATTTCTTAATTGATTTGAGATTTATTTGAGATTTTAGTCCAATTATGTTATTTTTTCTTCATTTTTAATTGTTTAAAATTTGTTTATGTTTTCAAAAAATATTGAGAAAATTTGTCAAACCTTGTTTGACCATGTTAGACTTATGATGATCCGATTGGACTTATCCAAGTTGATTTGAATTGGATTTGAAGTTTGACCTTTATTTATTCATTTTATTTTATGTATTATTTTAATTTCAAAAAATACCAAAAATATGTTTGACATCTCTTGACTTTTAAGCTTCATTTCACTTCTATTTACCATTGGTTGATGATGATTTTATTCATGTTTGATCAATGTGTTTTGATTATGTTATTTGATTTTCATTTTGTACATTTTATCTTCATCTCCTTTTTTCATCTTTTTCTTTTGACCAATGAGTTAATGATTTGTGGTTAACCTTGACATATGAGAGGTTTAACCTTCTTTGATCCAAATCAAATTCATCTTGATCAAAGATCAAGTGAATTGCTTTGTGTCCAAGATAGGTTGCTTCTTGGTCAAGCAAAGAACCTGAAATCCATACAAGGTCATTCTTCTTTTTCTTTTGGCATGTCAAGTTGTAGGAGCTTGGCTTACTAGTCATGGTCTCTAACTTGTGTTTATTTGCATATAGTTTTATTGACCGACCTCAGATAGGTGTGACTGCTACATTAGTCCACTTATGATTGCTTAACATAACGCTAAATTGCCTTATGGCACACTAGCACTAATTACTAATTACTAACTTTTAATTCAAGCATTTAATTCTTGTAATTTACTTTAATGCAATTTAATTTCTCGCTCATTAATTCATATTGTCTTTGCCCTTTGCTCACTTGAGCTCATGTTTATGTTTATGCCATTTGCCTTTTGCTCACTTGAGCATATTATTGTGTATATACTATTGCCTTGTGTTTGTTTTGTTTTGTTTGTGTGAACCCAATGCAAAAAAAGAGAAAGGACTTAGAATTAGGACCTCACCTATGCTTAATGGAGTTTCAAGAGAAACTAGGCCTCATGCCTTTAGAATGCTAAATGTGTTGAAGAGCAACTAGGCCTCATGCCTTTAGAATACTTAATCTTGAAGTTGAATTGAAAGGACCCCTATTCTAAACCCACTCTTGTCCATTCTTTCTATTGCATTGTGGAACTTTTTGATTTGTTTGTTCTTGTGTGGTAGGGATCCTAAACTTGAGCTAATTAGAAGGACCATTGTCATAAGCATCCGAGTTAAGAGAAAGACAAGCCAATTGGAAGATCCTAGGAGCTTGATTGAATATTTGCTTGATTGCTTGAGTTAATTGCTTATTGCTTGCTAAGTCCAAAGGAAAAGAGCAACTTGGATCATCTTTATGATCTCAAGAAAGGAACTCCAAGGGTTTTATTTCTCTTCTCTCATCTTTTCATGTTTAGGACCTAGCCTTTCTCTTTTTCTCTCCACCCTAACCCAAGTCAACTTATTTTGTGCAAACATTGACATTGTTTTCAAAGTTATAAACGTAGGCACTATGCCTTTGATTTTTTCAAACTCTTTTCATAATACCTATTTTGAATCGAACCTTAAGTCAACTTTAACTTCATTTTGTGAATACTTTTAATTGGTAAATACAACTCACTCAAGTTTTTTTTTGTGGTTCCAATGGCCATCTTTGCCAAAGCTTTTCATAAACATTAGCTATTAGGTTTGAGTTATCATAGTGGTTGATGTAAACCTCACCTCATCCTTAGTGATTGGACTATAAGTCTTCCATACTTATTATAGGGTGGATCCCTCACTAGTATGTTGAAGCTCTCCTCACATGGTGGATTTGTGGTTTAGGTTGAGTTTTCTCCCTTTGATAACAAAAGACCTTAAGGCTTTTGTCAAATCAATTCACCAACTTATTTTTTGAGATTTTTACCCCGAACTACGAGGTTTTGATCTTACCTTTGTGATGGTACGTAGGCAATGGGTTTATCCATTCAAACACAACAAAATTGTAAATATTGTATATTCTTTTCTCATCTCTCCAATCATGTTTGCACCAATATTTTCACAAATGCCAACCTACCATACAACATTTGAAAAAAGGGCTCCCTTAGAGTACTAAGGATGTTTTGGGTGCTTAAAACCTTCCCATTGCATAACCAACCCCTTACCCAGATCTCTGATATTTTTATTAGTTTTTGATTTGATAAAACTTCTCGATTTTTGTTCGCTTTCTAACCTTTCCTTTGGATAAATAGAAGTGCGGTGGCGACTCGAATTGTATGATTTACTTTTGATTTAGTCAATAAATCTAAAGGTAATGAATACCCCGCTACAGATGAGTGTCTTGGATATGTTCCCGATTCACGCCTGGTTGGTCACCTATTATATACCCAGTAACCGGTATCTCTGGTGTTCCTTCCTTCTGCTCCCTATTATGACTTTTTGTCCCCTGTGGAGTCAGACTTTTCCTGAGTTGAAATGTGCCTTTTGGGTCCTCCTCAGATGTTTCGGACGATTGATATCTTTCCCCTTATACTGGTCTTAGATATTCTTTCTCCCTGAGCGTGTTGTTCTCTCACCTAGTAACCGGCGTTTTTGATAACATGTCTCTCTTTGAGTTTATTACCCAGTAACTAGTAATATCTCGTTGTTTCTTCCTCAACTGAGTCCTTTGTGGACATCCCTGTCTGAGTCCGGATTTTTATCCGTTGTAGCCTTTGTGGATAGTTTTGCTGTATTGGCATATTCCCTAATACACACATGTTTGCGTCAGCTCGAGTCTTTCCATCGATTTATTTTCGTGGAATCCCTTCGTGTCTCCCAGCGAGTTTTCAATTCGTGACCTGCTCACGCATTTTTACCTTATTTCCCCCAGAGTCTCTGTCTCCCTAGTGAGTGTGTTACTCCTATGGATTTTCAGTTTCTTCCGATTTCTTTTCCTTTGTGGCAATTATTCACCATGAAGATTTTATTTTGCATGCATACATTTGCATCATGAGGTCTCTTAGGGACAAAAATTCGTCTCTTTGTTATTATTTAAGCTCATTCTATCTCGTCGAGACGAAGACTTTAACCTTCATATCTCTGGCTAGAACGAACTTAAATAGGGGCATCTGTAAGACCCTAATTTTGACCCTAAGATCCCTCATGGCATCATGTTATTGCACAAGTGCATTGCCTCAAGGGTCATAGCATGTTTGGCTCCTTAACCCTAGGGTTGGGACTTGTTTGAGTGTTTTGAGACCACTAAGCATGCTTGTATTGTATATTATTGCTTTTCTTATTTGATTACTAACCAAAAGCATAAAAATATGTCACTAACTCTTTTTCTTTTGAAGCTCAAGTGATCATGTGCTCCATAATGCTCCTAGGAGGCTCCTAAGCCCAATGCAATGGCTAGATGAAGAAGAGAAAAAGCATGGAAATGGTCCACAAAGTTTCTAATCATCATATACGTCTCCCAAGTATCTCAATTTTCCAATTTGATCAAGATAATCCAAAGGGCTTGAGGATTGTTACCCAAGGAAACCCTAATTTCATTGTGCTTTGACTGTGCCTTGCCCATGAAGCAATCTCAAACTATGATCAGATTTAATCAAGTTAAGTTCTTTCATTACTCATTTTATGCATATATGAGCCTGTTTGAGGCCCCTCAATCATTTATTCATCAAGATTGAAAGTTTGGCCTTGAAAAATTGACCAGTCAAGTCATCTGACTAAGCTGAGGATCAATGAGATATAACTTTTGATGTATTTGTCAAATGAAGATGACCTCAAAAGAAAAAATGTTCTTAAGAACCATATTAACAACTTTCATTTTTATCAAAAATCCATTTGAAGCTTGTAAGTTCATCATTCATTTCAAAACATTATATGTCATTTTGACTGAAACCCTAATTTTGGGTCAACTTACCAAGGGCATAACTTCCTTAATTTTTATGATTTTGAGGTGATACCAAATGCATTGGAAATATTGAGATGTCTACTTCAAATGTTATGTTGGACAAAATTTCATAGTCCTAAAATAAATACATGTGATAATGCAAAACATTATAGGTCATCTTGGACCTAATTCATTGAATTTGAAAAATACCCAACTTCAAATGCCCATAAATTTGTCATAGAAAATCCAAATGATGCAAACTTTGAGTCTATATTGACCATCTTGAAAATTTATACAACTATGATGTTGGAGATGTTTTTCATTTGAAGCTTGTATCATAAGGACAAAGGGATTTGATCAAGCTTACTTTTGGGTTAATTTTTCAAAACGATTTGAACATGTTTTGTACCTGAATTTTCCCATCCAGTTTTGATCAATTTGCACATGCCAAATGATTTTTTTTGCCTAACATGACTTTTGTTCCTTATTTCAAGGGCATTCCAACCATTACTCACAATAGTCTTTTGGATTCACCATTTGGGAGATTCGAATTTCTTTTCATTTAGGTGCATTTTGATATTTTATGGTGAAACTTGAATTGCAAGCATGCTTCAGTCCAATGTGCACGACCAATTGCCCTCTACATGATATCAACAAGCTTCTGCATTCATCCATGGGCCTTCCACACGTCCACACAGGCCCATGCAATCAAATTTCAAATTCTCATGCACATGAGAGAAGTGTGTGATCAGCCACATTCAGCTATAAATAAACACTTCATGAGCTTCATTTCTCAACCTTTTAGAGATCCCAAGTGCTGCAGAACTGAAACCATAGCCCTCACAAAGGAATCACTATTTTTTTTCTTCAGATTTTCGAGCTTGAAATTCAGTATCATTAGCTGAGTTTTAAAGCCAGATTCCTTAGCCAATCACTTCCATTACACTCAAGGATCAAAGAGGAGCAAAAATCTTGGAGAATTTGTGGCCAGAAGTTCATTAATTTGAAGGTATCCATTCAAACTTTTTGGATATGAAACTCCTAATTCAATGTAGTTTGCTTGTGTTTCTGTGGTTCTCTGAAGTCCTCATACTTGAGGCAAGCTTGTGATGCATTCAATTTATCAATTCATGAATAATCCGTGTGGACACCATGATTTTCTCCTTCATCTTTCTCTCAATATAGGAAGAGTGAGGGAAATCCATTGGTACAATGATGATCTACATCGCACGAGCTTCATTTTCATGGCCTTGTTTTTCATTTTCATTAAGTTTCATTTCTCTACAAATGTGGTCGGAGTTTGTGAGTTTGGTCGGAGAAGATGGTGGTTTCCACCACCACCACCACGTGTGTTTCTTTTGCCATTGGATCTCCATTCCACGATCTAATCGTGCACGTCCATTTTAACTACTTCTTTTAATTCATGTTGTGGCGCATTTGACTCAAGTGCAGCGTGTGTCCTTAGATCTAAACCATCCATCACTGCCACGTCAGTTAATGAACTGGATTAGATGGCTGTGCACTTTTCGCTTATTTTCATTTTCTTTTTATTTTCTATTAATTCATTTCATTTTCAAAAATTCATTAAAAATTCATTTTAAGTCAGAAAAATATGAGACCAATTCCAAAAAAATTCTTGGAAAATCTAGTTTCATATTATGATTTTTAATTATTTTTGTGACTTCATTTGATATTTTTCATGGATTATTTTATTTTTAATGATTTTAATTCATTTTAAAATACTTTCTAACTTTTAAAAAATACAAAAATATTTTCATAGCATCTATGGATCATGATAAGTCAATGAAAAATAGTCTCAACAATTTCTTATTTGTTTTGAGATTATTTGAGATTTTAATTCATATTATGCTATTTTTTGTTTGTTTTTAATTGATTTTAATTACTTTCTGATTTCAAAAATATGTGAGAAAATTAGTCAAAGTTTGTTTGACTATGTAGAACTTATGAGAATTTAATTGGACTCATTGAAGTTGTTTTGAATTAAATTTGAGGTTCAACCTTATTTGTTTATTTTTTATTTGTATTTTCTTTTAATTCAAAAAATACCAAAAAAATATCATTGACTTCTTGACTTGTTATCTTCATTTCTCTCCTGTTTGGTGTTGATTGAGGTTGAATTGATTCAACTTTGATCAAATTCATTGAATCTTGTGGTTTGAAAGTCCTTAAGGATCATCACCTAGAAAGATGAATGAATTGGATCAAGGATGAGTTATCCCTTGATCAATTGGGATTGATTGTTGACTTCTTACCCCTTCCCTTTCATCTTCATCCCTCTCTTTCCTTCAATGGCCAATGAGTTAAAGTCTTGAGGTTGGTCTTGACAAATAAGAAGTTTAACCTTCTTTGATCCAAACCAAACTCAACTTGATCCATGATCAAGTGAGTTATTTTGTGTCAAAGATAAGTTACTTCTTGGTCAATCAAATAACCAAAAGTCAATGCAAGGCCCTTCCCCTTTTGTTTGGCATGGAAGGTTTATGGAGTTTGGCTTACTAGTCATGATCTCTAACTTGTGTTCTTTGCCTATATTCTTATCGACCGACCTCAGATAGGTGTGACTACTACATTAGTCCACTTACGATTGCTTAATATAGCGCTACATTGTCTTATGACAAGCTAACATAACTCTACTAATTACTAACTTTAATTTGAGCTTTTAAATTCTTGTCATTTACTTTTAATATCATTTATTTCTTGCTCATTATTCATCTTGATTTTCATCTTTGCTCACTTGAGCACATATTTTATGTTTATGTCATTTTTCTTTTGCTCATTTGAGCCCATTATTATATATAAATATATTGATATTTTATGTTGTTTGTGTTTGTTTTGATGTGAACCAAAAATGCAAAAGGAGAAAGGACCTAGAATTAGGATTTACCCATGCTTAAAGGAGTTCAAGAGCAACTAGGCCTCATGCCTTTAGAATGCAAAATTTTTTGAAGAGCAACTAGGCCTCATGCCTTTAGAATGCTAAAATTTAAAGTTGATCTCAAAGGACTTATCCTCAAACTTATTCTTTGTCTATTCCCTTTATTGTGCTGTGAGCTTTTTGATGTGTGCTTTTGTGTGATAGGGATCCCATCTTAAGATTGTGAAAAGAGGACCATTGTCATGAGAAGCCAAGTTAAGAGCCAAGCCAAATGGAGATCCTAGGAGCTTGAATTCAATTATTGATTGCTTGTTTGTATGCTAAATCCAAAGGAAATGAGCATCTTGAGTCATCTCTATGACTCCAAGAAAAGGAACTCCAAGGGTTATCTCTCCCCTCTTATCTTTGTATGCTTTAGGAATAGCCCTTCTCTCCTCTCCCCCCTCTAACCAAGCCAAAAATCATTTTCAAAACTTTGACTTTATTTCAAATTAGAAACCTAGGCCTTAGGCCTTTGACTTTTCAAAACCATTTTTATAAATACTCACTGTAAATAAACTTTAATCCAACTTTGACCTCATTTTGTAAATAAATTCAACTTGTAAATATAACCAATTTCAAGTTGTTTTGTGGTTCCAATGACCACTTGTTAAAACCTTTTCAAAAACATTAGTCATAGGTTTGAGTTATCATAATGGTTGATGTAAATCTCACCTCATCCTTAGTGTTGGATTATAAGCCTTCCATGCTTATTATAGGGTTAACCCCTCACTAGTATGTTGAAGCCTTCCTCACATGGTAGATTGTTGGTTTAGGTTGAGTTTTCTCCCTTTGATAACAAAAGACCTTAAGGCTTTTGATTAAAATAATTCACCAATTTTTGAGATTTTTACCCCGAACTACGAGGTTTTGATCCTCTTTTGTGATGGTCCGTAGGCAATGGGTTCATCCATTCAAACAACAAAATTTATAAATATAATCTATTCTCTTCTCATTCCTCCAATCTTTTTGTACAAATCATTTCACAAATACCAACCTACAACACATATTTGCAAAAAGGTTTCCCTTAGAGTACTAAGGATGTTTTGGGTGCGTAAAACCTTCCCATTTCATAACTAACCCCCTTACCTAGATCTCTGACATTTTTATTAGTTTTTTTTATTTGAAAAACTTCTTACTTGGCTTTTTTTTTCTCTTTTTAGCCTTTCCTTTGGACAAATAAAAGTGCGGTGGTGACTCGAATTGTATGTTGACTTTTGGTTTAGTCAATAAACCTAAAGGTAACGAAAACCCCACTACAAGGCCCAGTGCATCAAAATGCCACTCAGACATTCAACATCCCTGTCAATGGGAGAGCTTAACCTGAGATTGAGGATCACCAGGATGGTTTCTTCACTACAAGGGCCAATTGAATATATGATGCTTTTGGTCCTTCTCCGGATGACTTCAAACAAAGATTTTGTATGATGGAGGACAAACTAAAGGTGATAGAAGGTCCTGATGCTTCTGGGTTAGATGTCGCAGACATGTGCCTAGTACAAGGTGTGAAAATTCCTTCGAAGTTCAAGGTTCGAACTTTGAAAAGTATCAAGGGATCACTTGTCTAAAGACTCACATCCAAGCTTTTTACAAAAAGATGGCTGCTTATTCTGACGATGAAAAACTCATATTGCACTTTTTCCAAGACAGTCTTAGTGGGGCTTCTCTATAATGATATATGCAGCTTGAGCGCACACATATACGAACCTGGAGGGAACTTGCTGAAGCCTTCCTAAAGCATTATTAGTATAATTCAGACATAGCTCCCAATCGTACTGAACTTCAAAGCCTTGCTCAGAATCCAAACAAATCATTCAAAGAATATGCCCAACATTAGAGAGATCTAGCTGCCAGGGTTCAACCCCCTCTTCTTGAAAGAGAATTAATAGACATGTTCATGAATACCCTTCAAGGACCATACCTTGATAGGTTGATTGGAAGTAATGCCTCAGGATTCTCAAACCTGGTCACCGCTGAGGAACAAATTGAGAACGGTATAAAAATCGGCAAGATACAAGATGCAGCAGCTGCTACTAGTGGAGCAAAGAAACCCCATTCCGGATTCCCCAAAAAGAAGGAAGGGGAGGCCAATACTTCCATGATAGCCAAAAGAGAAGCTGAAGCCTACCAAATGCCATACTATTCGGTGGCAGCAGTTGCACCTAACGCGTATCAGCAGCCGACATATGTTATCCCAACTGGTCCTCCAGCAAGGTAATATCAGCAACCTTATGCTCCTCAACAACCTATTGCTTCGTAACAACAGAACCGTTATCAACAGGGGCACCAAAAACTGAGTAAGCTGGAGAGAAAGATAGATTCGATTCCGATGTCGTACAGTCAATTGTTGGTTCACTTACTTCGAGACTCCTTGGTGCAATATAGAGAGTTGAGACCTCCTCCAACACCTCTCCCTCAAGGATATGACGCTAATGTTAGGTGTGAATTCCATTCTGGAGAACTTGGACATACCATCGAGAACTGCAGAGCCTTGAAGCATAAGGTCCAAGACTTGATTGACTCTAAAGCTATATCGTTCGCGCCAGCTGTTGCAAACATAGCAAACAACCCCATGCAGGCCAGTACATACGCAGCATCATAGTCAAAGCAGTGGTAGATCTGAAGAAGTTGTGGGACAATCTTGTCTGTTTCTGCAAGAACTAAGACCCTGAGCTGTGGGAGGAATAAGGCTATTCACTCCAGTAATCATTAGTTTGTTAAATCGTTTTTCATGTGTATTTTTCTTGTTTGTCATTTGTAGATATTCACTTGTAATAAACTCGTTTGTTTTTGAATAATAATGACATTGACATAAATATGCATTGTTTTGAATAAATCCATTCGTGCCCACTCATATTTTCCATCGATATCAAACTTTTGTTAAACAAAATCAAAAGGAGAATGATGAAACTAAAAACATGATATCACTGCACGTACGCTTTTGAATAGAACCTTGATGATGATGTAAGTCATTGTTTCGAATCCTAAACACCGGAGTTATAAGGAAGATAATCCCTAGTTAACCCCTTCGAGCCAAGGAGTAGGAGTTTCTTTCTAATACATACAACCCCCAATCATAACCCGGGGTAGGGTAGTCGTCAGTTAGTTTGACCAGGCGTTCAAACTTCTAAAGAGGAGTGTCCTACCTGAGGATCAACCATATCTTATCCCTCTAAAAAGGTCGGAATCAATAAATCCACATTGGTTGTCCCTCACCCACAGAGGCACGAGGCAGTCACAACCCGTCCAATCAATAAAACAGATGTCACACGATTTGTTCCCAAAAATCAAAATAATCAAAATCAAAAATCTCGCTAAGTTGAAACTTGAGAACAAGTGACTTAGGCAAAAATTAGGGCATCCCTGTGGGTTACAAATCAGAGTCAATTCAGCAAAAGTAGGGAAATGAAAAAAATTAACAAAGAGGAATCATAAGAAAATCCTCAGCACAAACAAATCGTGTGGCTCTAAACCACATAGAAGGGGCATGACTGCCACTCTAAAAACTTCGTGGGTTCATTTTCAGTCCCCATACGTGTTTGTACACAACATTCAAGTAATTGGGTTGTCGGCCGTACCTAGCCTGAGGACCCGACACTTGACTTTCCCCCCTAAAACATCTAATGATTCAAACAAGTTAGATCTAGGTGCTATGAGGATGAAAAAACTTCATTGGTCTCTTATTTCCCAAGTACTTTTATCATTGACCGTACTTAGTCAAGGGTTAGAGACTTGTCTCCCTCTAAGTTCCAACGATTAAACTTGCCAAATTCTTTTCACAATTCAAACCTCTTTTTTGGATGAAAAAGAGTGGTTAGGACAACATTGTCCTCTGAACTCCCGAGTTATTGGACCGTTGACTATATCTAGCCAAGGGTCTAATGCTTGTCTCCATGCATAAAATCGACCTTAACAATTCAAATCATCTTTTGTCTTAGTGCACTATATTCAAAACCTTTCAATAAGAACGTGTTACTTCGTTCTACCGTGAACGAAGCTTAAGCCTCCATGTCCGAGCAAGTAATGTTTAACTGCTAGAGTGCGAACCAAGCGTATCCACTTTACCGTAAACAAGCAAATACCTTCCTCTCCCATGACAGAGTAGACAAGCAAGTGAGCAGTAGCACACGAACGTCAATACTGTTCAGTAAAAACAACCAAACAAATACTCCATTTTTGAGTTGAACTTCGAAGCTCTTACTTCCCTATTGCACGTATGGGGATACATAGGCACGAGGGCCCAAATCCTTGGTGAGCACACTAACTTAAAACTTATTTTCTCTCTCATCTTATCCTTTTATCTCATTCCCGATAGCAAGCAATATATAGATAAATAAATATCCATACGTATTTGATACGAGCAAGTGGTTCCCATGGAGTACCATGGATGTGAGGGGTGCTAATACTTTCCCCTTGCATGACCGACTTCTGAATTCGCTCTTGGTTGCGAGACCGTTTCTCTCATTTGGGGTTTTATCGCTATTTTCCCTTTCCTTTGGAATAAATAAAATCCGGTGGCGACTCTGTATTTTTCGCGGCGCTTTAGGTATTCAGATACCTCTTCCTTTTTCTGGGGTATCTTTTGATGTTGCACCTCTGCTTGTGTATCCTGGGGCACCCTATGATCCATATCAAGGTCAGTATGGTTAGACTGTTGGTCAGATGGTTAATCTAGGATTGATGTATCCTCAAGGGTATCCCTAGTTTGCTTCTCCTCCAATCATTGCTTAGGTAGCTCCTCAGGGTGTTCAATTTCTTAATCATCAAGTCAATCCTCATACTGCTAATCAAATTGCTTTTGGTACATATCAAAATAGAAAAGCAAATTATCGGTTACTAGATGAGAGGATCAGAGCCATTGAAGGATTCTCTGGTTATGGTATTGATGCTAAGGACTTGAGCCTAGTTCCTAATGTGGTGCTTCCACCTAAGTTCAAAGCGTCGGACCTACCAAAATACAAGGGTTTAAGTTGTCCAAGAAGTCATATCATTATGTATTGTAGGAAGATGGAATCCTACATTAATAATGATGAGCTTCACATCCATTGCTTCCAAGACAGCTTATTTGGGGCATCCTTGGATTGGTATATGAGTTTAGAACGCAGTAAAATCAGATCTTGGAAGGATTTGTCTAAAGCCTTTCTTAGGCAATACAAATATAACATGGACATGGCTCGCACCAGGTTACAACGGCGAAATCAAGCCTGCAAGAGCAGCAAAACATTTAAGGAATACGCTGAAAGATGGCGTGAAATGGCTTCTAGAGTTAGACCTGCGCTAACAGATGTTGAATTGGTCGATATCTTCATGAGCACATTCCAAGGTCTGTACTATGAGAAGATTGTTGGTAGTTCATCATCCAACTTTTCCGACATAGTGACCATCGGAAAGTGCATTGAAAATGGACTGAAAACCGGGAAAATTGCTATTGTTGATAGCCAGACAATGGCCAAGAAATCTCAGGGGTTGCTAAGAAGAAGGAGGCCAATGCAAGTACTGTGATGACAAATGTCTACCCTCAAGTCCAAGCACCTATGGCTCCTATGACATACTACCATTATCCGTACATTGCCACTGCTCAATATCAGTCGTCTGCATACCAACCTCAGTATCAACAACCTTCATAATCTTCAATTTCTCAGAATCAGCAACCTCCGCAAGATAATAGAAACCAGAGTCAAGGTCAACGCAAACGATTTGATAAAAAGTGTCCTCATCATGATCCGATCCCTATGTCATATGCTCAATTACTCCCATATCTTGTTTAACAAGGGGCAATTGTGCCAAAGGAGATTCCACCTGCCACTTTCCCGTATCATGCAAAGCACAATCCTAATGCTTAGTGCGCCTACCATGCCGGGCATGTAGGACATTCTATCGAGGATTGTTGACCTCTCTAATTAAGGGTACAAGAGCTTATTGATCAGAATGTTTTGTCATTCTCTGAGGCAAGGCCTAATGTCATAACCAATCTGTTGTCAGACCACTATGGACAAGTTGTGAATGCAGTTAGTGGTGAAGATTGCTCAGATTCAGTTGCCTCTTCAGAGGAGTATCAAGGCTAGCAATATCATATTGATTCAATCATGTCTCATTTGTAACTTTCTCTTGTTTTTTAATTGTTATTCATTTATAAAACTTGTCTGGTTTTCAGATTGATAATAATAATGAAATAAACGTGCATGTGTTGCTTAAATTCATTCGTGTTCACTCATATTTTATTTGTCAGTATCAAATTGTTTGTCAAATAAAATTAAAAGAGAATGATGCAATTAAAATGCGCAAGATCGTTGCCTGTATGATTTTGAAGAAAATCATGCTGATGATGCAAGGAATTATTCAAATCCTTAAACATCGAAGATATAAGGAAGTTAATACCTATTCAACCCCTTTGGGCCTAGAAGTAGTAGTTTCCTTTCTTTAACGCATAAAACCCTCATGTGTAACCAGGGGCAGGGTAGGCTTCAGTTAGTTCGACCTTGCGTACAAAACTCAGAAGGAGACTATCCCATCAAGTGATCAATCATATCATATCCCTCTCAAGAGGATGAAATCAAAAATTCAGAATGGTTATTGTAGCGGTAAATTCATGACCATTAAGCTATGGATAAACTTAGCGTCAATAAAACCAGAGTCGCGACCACGCTTTTACTGTTTCCAAAGGAAAAGGGAAAAAGTGCGAACAAAACCTAAGGATAAAAAGTTTTCAAATCAAAACTAATAAAATGTCAGAGATTACAAGTAAGGGGGTTGGTTACACAAAGGGAAGGTGTTAGCACCCAAAGTGTCCTAGGTACTCCTAGGGAGCCCTTTTTTATGTGTGCATATGTTTTAGTATAAAATGATGTTTGTAATAAATAGAGTGATGGGATGAGAAAAGAATTCATTAATTATATTTTTGTGTTTGACAAGACCTTCGGGCTTGTGCCTATGTACCAACATAAAAATGAGGGATCAAAACCTCGTAGTTCGTGGTAACAATTTCAAAATGAGTGGATTGCTTTTAATAAAAGTTTAAATTTAAAAGAGGCACAAAAGGGACTAAAAGAGTTTGAATGTGTGTTAGTTCTTTTTTTCTTTTGAAATTTGAAGTCAATATTTAGATTCATTTACAAGTTTTATTTAAGAAAAGAGTTTAAAATACAATGGCATAAAGCCAAAGTTTCTAATTTGCAATGAAGTCTAAGTTTAAAAATCACAAGCAAAGAAGATTTTGAAAAGAGGGGGAGATTTGAAATTTAAGAAGTGGGAGGAGATGAAGAGACTAATCCTAAGCAAAAATTTAAAAATTAAGAGTTGAAAAGATCTGACCAATGGGATGCAATCCAATAGACAAGAATGTCATACAGAAACCCATTTTCCTTTGGACTTTAGAATAAAGGAATATCAATAAGCAAGCAAGATGAAAAGCAAGGCATCAAATAAAGATAGCCACATCCAAGATAGCTACTTCATAGTCTTCTTCATAATCTTCCCCATGTATCATATGACATACTCCTTGAATGACTCAGAATAAGGCATTAGACACAAGTTCAAAGTAACATTTGCATCAAGACCGTGTTGAAGATGAACTCAAGTGGATCCCAATACTTGCATCATATGAAAGCTCACATCATAATGACTTGGTTTCTGAAATGTTGGCATTGGCCAAGTCCTTTTGCATAGGGAATGCTGCCTAATTCTAAGTCCAAAGCTCAGATCAAATCCAACAGTCCATACAAACATTTTTTAGGGTTTTTTATTTATTTATTAAGTATTTTAAGGTCCTAAGACCACAAACACAAACAAGATACACAAACAAGTATATATAATCACAATATCTGGCTCAAATGAGCAAAGTGAAAATGACATAAACATAAACAAGTTAAATTATATGTATAATTACAAATGATAAATGGCTTGAATTTAAAGTGCATAAAGTAAATGACTTAAAATTAAAAAGTTAGTCAAATGTTAGTTTATTAGAAGTTAGTGGAGTTTTGCTTTTCCATTGTTTAAGTCATTCTTTGGAGAACACCCAACCCTCTATTCATAAGCATTGATCCTTGAACCAAGATATCTTCCAAAGGAAGGAAAAAAGGCCAAGTTTCCATACAATACCATGAAAGAGGGGAGACTTACAATCTCACTTATTAGAATGTTATGCCTTTTGTGTCAAAATTTAGCGCTATGTTAAGCAATTGTAATTGAACTTATGTAGAAGTCACAACTATCTGAGGCCGGGCAATAAATTTTTTAGTGTTAATGCATGTTAGAGATATGGTATAATAAACCATACTCCTAAAACATACCACACACAAAAAGAAAATTATCAAAGGGTGGATCTAATCTCATCCATACTTGTATTGGTTCATGAACCAATTAACCTTAAGATATTGAGATGTCATTGGCCAATGAGAGGAATGGGATAGAAAGGGATTGAAGATGAAGAGGGAGGGGAGATGAGACAGACACAAATTGGTCATGGGAGGGATTTTATCAAATTAAAATCATTCATTCATTTTGGGAGATGAAGTGTACATTTCATCAATCCTCTAAATCCAATGGTTTTAATCCAACAAAAGTCAAATCAACCTTGACCAAGGCCCAAACACATAGTCAAACTTCACAAGTCAATAAAAATGGCCCCACACAATTTATTTTCAATTAAACAAATTAAAAATCAATTAAAAATGCATTAAATTAAATTATATTTTATCAAAAACCTAAAACCTCTTCAAAATACCAAATAAATGGCCAAGAGATTTAACATAGGTCAAACAAGGTCAAAAGACCTTGGAGAAAAATTATCACTATTTTTGAAAAGTCAGAAGTATTTTTAAACAATTAAAAATATACACAAAAATAATTAAATCATGAAAAATATCAATATTGATCCAAAAAATGATTTTAATTCAGAAAATGAAAGAGAAAAATATTTGAAATTTTTTGGCGAAAGTCCCATATTTTTTGGATGAATAATGAAATTAATATGAATTGATAAAAATAATGCAAATAAAAGAAATTAACAAAAATTCAAACAAACGTGGACCATCTGATCTTCCTCATTAACTGAGGTGGCAGATCAGATGGATCAGCACGCGCATTCCACATGGACCTAAGTCAACTGAAAAGCACATGTGGTAATCAGAACCAATGCACAAGGTTAAAACAACTTATATGGATCATATGATTGAGATGCTTCCAACACATCGCCAGAGCCAGAGCTCCGGTCTTCTTCTCCGGTGGACCTCACCAGACTTGTCCACCTTCAACCATCACCAAAATTAAAAAGAAAGACATAGATTTAAAGAAAAAAATGCTTAGGAGCTCGAATCTGGCCTGAATTTTGTCTAACTCCAAGTATATGAGAAGATACAGGGAGTTGAATTTTGAGGATCATGAACTGAGTTGCTTCGATTTGACCTCAAAGCAACTCAATCTTGTTGCCTACATTGGTAGGACTTTATACAACTAAAAATCAACAAGAATAGTAGAGAATTTAGAGAGAATCTAAGAGGAGAAGTTTTTGAAAAATCACTTTCGAGTTGATCCAATTTCACTTGATCTTGATCTGGATTTGATTGCTTTCTCCTCCTCTTGCTTGCAGAAACCAAATGAAATGAAAATGGAAGTGAATTTCTGGAGTTTGAACTTCCAAACAGATGGTGAATTTCAAGCTCGATTTCAAGAGAAATCTTAGAAAATTTTATGGCAGTGAGGGTTTGCAATGGTCTATCAAAGCTTGGGCAAGGTGTTGATTATGAATCTGAAGCCTTAAGCTTGTTTAAGTAGGCAATGTGTTTGATATTTGCACCACTTGAAAATTGGATAAACTTAGCAACTTCCTTGCATGGGTGCATGGGCAATCATTTAGGCCTCAAGAGTGATTCAATCCAATTCCAAATCGTGTACAAATTCTGCTGAAACCATCATGTGCAAGCATGCAAATGGAAATCGTCATGTGAAGTTCAATCTTGCCAAAACACTTCCCATAATGAAGCCATGTGCAAGTCCTTCAATGCTAGTCCAAATGAGATGATCTTGGAAGTTTTGGAAAGGTGAGATCAAGGGTAACAACTTTCATGTTGAACACTTTTTCATTTTAAGCTTGGATCATGATGAATTTTGAGGTGGAAGTTTAGGAAATCAAACATATTTGAAACATTTCTAAGTCCCAAGTCAAATGTTCACTTCTTCCTCCTTTAATAACTTTTTCTATGGACTTCAAATGAGAAAGGTTCCTTCATCAACATTGTATCTCTTTAAACCCTATTCAATTTGGTCACCAATTTGACATCATTTGGAGTTGGCATGAAGGAGTTATGCATTTTAGAAGTTTTAGGAAAATTATTTGTTCAATGGTATTGGTCCAAAATGACCTATAATATTTCCTTTTAGCATATGCATTTTCAAGTTGAATTTTCACTTCCTCCAAACATAAAATTTTAAGTTTACATCTTTAGTTTAATCATGAAATTTTAATGGCTTTCATCTCATAAAAATTGAGCAAGTTATGGTCTTGGGAAGTTGACCTCCAAACTAGGGTTTAGACAAAATGACCTATAATCTTTTACCATAAAAAATGACTTTCCTAGAAAAATTAGATCTTTACCTCAACATTGAAAGTTGTTTGGGATGTCATTTAGAGTAACGTTGCTCTTGGAATCATTTTCATATGACAACAATTGTAGGAGATAGGGTCTAGGGAACCCCAGTTTTGACCAGTTGACTCTCTCTAGTCAACCACTATGAACCAACTTGCTAGCTTAATATTCTCTTGACTTTTGGGACTCATGGAGGATCACATATGCATAAGATGATGTAAGGTGAAGTATCCCTTAAAATATTTGATCAATTGTTGAAGAAACTTGTTGAAGAAGTCACACAAGATACCTAGATGAATTAGGGTTTCCCAGGCAAACCAACTCCAAACTTTTGATGATTTCTTGATCAAAAATAACATGTGAAGATCATGGGGATCTATATATGATACTTAGAGCCAATGTAAACCAATTCTTGATGGAGCTCATTGCACTGAAGGTCTTAAACCTTATATATGAGCTTGCTAGAGCATAGGTGAGCATACACACTACCTACAAAAGTAATAAACTATACATTGACATATTTTTGGTATTTTGGTTAGTAAATAAAGAAAAATGAAGTATGATACAATCAAATGTGCTTGGTGATCTCTCCCAATGCAAACCCAATGAATGAGGGGTAAGGAGAATGCCAAGGTGTGATCCCAATGCTAATGCATATGATGAGAATAGCATGAGGGATCTTAGGGTCAAAATTGGGGTCTTACAGCTGCCCCTATATAAGGACGTTCTAGCTGAGGAGATGAAGGTTAAAATCTTCATATCAACTCATTAGAATGGGCTTAAATAACAACAATAGAAACGAATTTTGGTCCCTAAGAGACCTCATGATGCATATGATATGAAATGTTAAAAGTAATCTCTGTGGGGAGAAGGTTACCACAAAGGAAAATAATCCTGAGAGACTGAAAATCCGCAGGAGCATAATGCGTTCCATAAGGAAAACTCACTGGGGAGACAGAGACTCTGGGGGATAAAAGATACGCGTAGGCCAGTGTACGACTTAAAACTGCTGGGGTACATAAGGGATTCCACGAAAATAAATCAGTGGAAAGACTCAGTCGGGGAATAAAAGGAACATATGCAGGGGAAACGGGTAGATCGAAACAAAGCTAAAATACTCGAACCAAGCAGAAAAAGGCGATCTCACTGAGGAAATACGCACTCAAACTCAACTGGGGAAGAGATAATCTTCAATGCAAGAGTAACAAAAATTTATTATCCACTACCGGTTACTGGGTACGGGGATAAAAAGTTCTGACTGAGAGGACATCCGTTACCGGTTAGGGTAAACATATCAAGGATGACTCACTGAGGGCAACATGAGGTGTATTCATTACCAGTTATTGGGTAAGAATAAACAGTTGGGAAAATCCAAAATAGGGTTTACAAGTACCGGTTACTAGGCAGAAGACCAAAGAAAGAGAATATTCGTCACTGGTTAAAGTGAACATATCAAGGATAGACTCAAAAGGAAGAATATATGACATCAGTTAAGATGAACATATCAAGGATAGACTGTTGGACAAAAGCAGGAATTACATATATCAATTACTGGATAGAATACTGAAAAGAGGATATTCGTCATCCGTTAGGATGAACTATCAAGGATAGACTCTGAGGGGAGAAATAGGAATTACATCTATCAGTTACTGGATAGAAAACCAAAAGAGAGAATATATGTCGCCGATTAAAGCGAACATATCAAGGATAAACTCCGCAAGGGGAAGCGGGATTTACAATTACCGATTACTGGGTAGAATACCGCAAAGAGGAGGAAACCCGTCATCGGTTAGGATGAACATATTAAGGATTAACCCTCTGGGGACGAAATAGGGATTACAACTACCTTTTTACTAGGTAAAATACCAACTTCTGATGCAGAGTTGATGTTACAGCCCCAACTTCATGTATCCACGGTCTTCCTAACAAGCTGCTATAGGCCGGGTGGATATCCATTACTTGAAAAGTAATTTGGAAATCACTCGGACATATCTTCACTGGAAGGTCCACCACACCAATAACAGTCTTGCGAGAACCCTCAAAAGCTTTGACGATCGTGCCACTGTATCTCATAGGAGCACCTTGATGCGATAATCTGGACAGAGTTGATTTAGGGAGTACATTCAACGAAGAACCGGTATTAACCAACACATTTGACAACGCATCCTCCTTACAATTTATCAACATATGTAGTGCTAGGTTGTGATTTCTGCCTTCCTCGGGAAGTTCTTCAACGCAAAAGCTCAAGTTGTTGCAGGAAGTAATGTTAGTCACAATGTGGTCAAACTGATCCACTGTTACATCATGTTCAATATAAGCTTGCTCCAATACTTTTTGCAATGCTTCTTTGTGCGCTTCAGAATTCATAAGCAGAGCCAACACTGAAATTTTGGAAGGAGTTTGGAGCAGCTGCTCCACCACATTGAATTCACTTTTCTTAATTAATCATAGTACCTCATCATCATCATTAGGCTTCAAATTGCTGAGTTCACCAGACTGACACTTTGGAGAACTAATTGGATTTGTTGCAGGTACCTCAACCTTCTTACCAACATCTTCTACATCTTTTGGGAAAATGGGACCAAAAACACGACCGTTACGGGTCACCTTCATAACATCAGCAATGTTCACAATGGAATTAGTCATAGGCAACAGAACCTCTTGACCATTCTCCAACATAGTAGCATTATACTGATATGGAACAACTCTATCGGATGCATATGGGAATGGGCCCGCTAACTGTATTACCAATGGCGATACCGATCTATTGATGTTGTTTTTGCTGCTACTGTCAAATTGAATCACTACTCGCTCAGGGGTCTTAAACACTCGTACTATCACATTGACATCATCTATATCCCTCAATTGTTGAATCTGGATTACATTCTCATCCATCAAATTTTGGATATCTCTCTTGACAATTGAACACCCACGAGGATTTACACTACAAGTCGTACAACCGTCATGGTCGTGTTCACAATCACTAATAGTACACATGGTCTTATGCATCTTTACCAAGGACCGAAGAATACGTCACACATCGAACACTCGGAAACTTCCTGGACAACCATCTACCATGTTAACAGAGGAATTACCATGAGTAGGCAATGGGTTTGCTTTCACATTCGGCGTGCGGTCCTCAAAGGACACCGTCCCACTTTTTACTAGCTTCTAGACCTCATACTTCAAAGGGTAGCAATTCTCGATGTCATGGCCGGGAGCTCCTTGATGAAAGGCACAGCGGAGTTCGGGCTTATACCACCATGGAAGCGGTTCTGGAATTTGTGGCGGATTCCTTGGCTGAAGCAGGTTGTTGAGAACCAAAGATGGGTATAATTCGGCGTAGGTCATAGGAATAGGGTCAAAAGAAACCTTTTTCCTCTCAAAGCTCTGTTGTTGTTGATTATTGTTGTTGTTGTTGTTGATTATTATTGTTGTTGTTGTAGTTGTTTGTTCTTTGTTGTAGCTGTTGTTGACGTTGTTGTTGAACTGGAACTGATTGACTGTTAGAAAATACAAAAGTAACGGATGAAACTTGATGATGATGTTGACGTGGTTGCGGACTTCTTTTGACATGAGCCATCCTCTGCCTCCCCACCGATACTGCATTAGTTTCGTCTTCCTTATTTCTAGCGAAACTGCTACCATACTTCTTGCTCGATGATACCTCTTCCTTAGACAAACATCATTCTCGAACACCCTTTTCTAACCTCATCCCCATGTTTACCATTTCGGTAAAATCACTGGGGCACTAGCAATCATTCGTTCGTAATAAAACAAACTCAGGGTCTTAAGGAAAATCTTGGTCATCTCTTTCTCTTCCAACGGGGGATTGATCTGAGCGGCAAGCTCTCTCCATCTCTGGGCATACTCTTTGAATGTCTCTTTGTCTTTTTGAGACATCGACCTCCGCTGGTCTCTATCGGGCACCATGTCCATGTTGTACTTGTACTTCTTCACAAAAGCCTCGCCCAAATTATTGAATGTGCGAACACTTGCACTATCCAATCCCATGTACCACCTCAAAGCGGCACCAGTCAGACTGTCTTGGAAATAATGAATCAATAACTGATCATTATCAGTTTGCGTTGACATTTTCCTGGTATACATGACGAGATGGCTAAGTGGACAGGTATTTCCCTTATACTTTTCAAAGTCAGGGACTTTGAACTTCATCGAGATTTTGACATTTGGCACTAGGCAAAGTTCAGCAGCACACTTACCGAACATATCTTTTCCCCTCAAGGTCTTCAATTTCTTTCGTAGCTCAAGGAACTGATCTTTCATTTCGTCCATCTTCTCATATACATCAAGACCCTCAGACGGCTCAGAATGGTAGGTGGTGTCCTCAACACGAGGCAGAGTGTGAACCACTGGAGACGGAACAAACATGACCGGGCTAGATGCTGGTATGGAAGCAAAAGTAGGTGCAAACCCTTCAGGTACAAAGTTCGGTGGCATTCCCCACGGGAATCCGGCAGGCATGGCTGGAGCAAACTGGGTAGCAGGCACGGTTGAAGTAGCAACCTCTGAAATGACAGTCGTATGAGGAGGAGTTGCAGGCGTTGGAGAAGACTGACTCTGAGTAGCTAAACAGACTCCATCATGGCAGTCAAGCGGGAAATTTTGTCCTTCAACTCTCGGTTCTCTTGTTCCAAATGTTCCATGATTCTCGGTTGATTGACGCAGGTGTTGTATCGGTGAGTCAGCTTGGCTGAAGCACGGAAGAATAACCAATAAGACATCTGGAAAAAGAAACCTGTTATGCAAATGATGCATGAAATGCAATGTTTGGATTGTTTTTATTTTCAATGAACATACTATTTTATTTGCAAATATATATAATAACAACAATAACAATTTGATTGACCATAAGAATCTCTTTTATTCATATAACTTTGGAAGGATTACACTGAGTATAATTTCAGAAACCAAAATACAAATACAAGAGAAAAGGAAACTAGTCATCCTAAGGATCCCCTAACAATGGTGTCAGATGATCTGGATGCAGGCACGTACTTCCTTCGGATGCGTCGGATCTCGGACTCAAAAGATGTCTTCATCTGAGCCTTCTCGAGGACAAGCTGATCAACAATCTTCTTCCAAGAACGGGAAGGTTGAGGCATACTAGAGGAATATGGACCCTTTGGCTCTCTCTGTCTCTTCACTACTCGGTCTTCAAGAAGTGCAATGAGTGCATCCCTGTCTTTAGACTCAAGCTGCAACTCCTCATGCTTTCTGTTTAAAGCATGGAACCGTTCTTCCCACATATCTTTCTCTTGCTTCATCTTGGTGAGTGTTGTAGCGGGGTTTTCGTTACCTTTAGGTTTATTGACTAAACCAAAAGTCAACATATAATTCGAGTCGCCACCGCACTTTTATTTGTCCAAAGGAAAGGCTAAAAAGCGAACAAACGCCAAGTAAGAAGTTTTATCAAATCAAAAACTAATAAAAATGCCAGAGATCTAGGTAAGGGGGTTGGTTATGAAATGAGAAGGTTTTGCGCACCCAAAACATCCTTAGTACTCTAAGGGAACCCTTTTTGCAAACATGTGTTGTAGGTTGGTATTTGTGAAAATATGTGCAAAAGATCAGGGGGATGAGAAGAGAATAGATTATATTTACAAACTTGTTGTTTGAATGGATGAACCCATTTCCTACATACCATCACAAAGGTAGGATCAAAACCTCATAGTTCAGGGTAAAAATCTCAAATATTGGTGAATTGATTTGATCAAAAGCCTTAAGGTCTTTCGTTATCAGAGGGAGAAAACTCAACCTAAACCAACAACCCACCATGTGAGGAAGGCTTCAACATACTAGTGAGGGGTTAACCCTATAATAAGTATGGAAGACTTATAATCCAACCACTAAGGATGAGGTGAGATTTACATTAACCACTATGATAACTCAAACCTATGATTAATGTTTATGAAAAGGTTTTAATAAGGTGGCCATTGGAACCACACAAAAAAAACTTGAAATGGGTTATATTTACAAATTAGACTTATTTACAAAAATGAAGTCAAAGTTGGATTAATATTTATTCACAATGAGTATTGATGAAAAGATTTTGAAAAGTCAAAGGCATAAGGTCTAGGTTTCTAGTTTGAAAAACAATGTCAAAATTTGAAATAAAAGATTTTTGGCTTGGGTTAGAGTGGAGATAAGAAGAGAAGGGATAGTCCTAAAGCATGCAAAGATAAGAGAGAAGATAAAACCCTTGGAGTTCCTTTTCTTGAAATCATAGAGATGATTCAAGATGCTCCTTTCCTTTGGACTTAGCAAAAAATCAAGCAATCAATCAAATAATTTAGATTCAAGCTCCTAGGATCTCCATTTGGCTTGTCTCTCTTAACTTGGCTACTCATGACAATGGTCCTCCTTACTATCTCAAGATGGAATCCTTATCACAAGAGCAAACATCAAAAAGTTCACAATACAATAAGGTGATTGGACAAAGAATAAGTTTTGGAAAGGAAGTCCTTTGAAGTCAACTTTGAGGTTTAGCATTCTAAAGGCATGAGGCCTAGTTGCTCTTCAACAAATTTAGCATTCTAAAGGCATGAGGCCTAGTTGCTCTTAAACTCCTTTAAGCATGGGTATGTCCTAGTTCTAAGTCCTTTCTCTTTTTGCATTAGGTTCACACAAAACAAAGACAAAACAACCACAAGACAACAATATATTTATATACAATAATGAGCTCAAATGAGCAAAAGTAAAATGGCATAAACATAAAATATGGGCTCAAGTGAGCAAAATGAAAAGCAATATGAATAAATGAGCAAGAAATAAAGTGCATTAACGTAAATTGCAAGAAATTAAATGCTTGAATTTAAAGTTAGTAATTAGTATGGTTATGGTAGTTTGTCATAAGACAATGTAGCGCTATGTTAAGCAATCGTAAGTGGACTAATGTAGTAGTCACACCTATCTGAGACCGGTCAATAAAACTATAGGAAAATAAACACAAGTTAGAGATCATGACTAGTAAGCCAAGCTCTAAAAACTTGTCGTGCCAAAAGAATAGAGAAAGGCCTTGTATGGACTTTAGGTTTTTTGCTTGACCAAGAAGCAACCTATCTTGGACACAAAGCAACTCACTTGATCTTGGATCAAGTTGAGTTTGATTTGGATCGAAGAAGGTTAAACCTCTCATTTGTCAAGACCAACCATAAGACATTAACTCATTGGCCAAAAATAAAAAGAAATGGGATGAAGATGAAATGGATGGACAAAGAAATAAAGCATCAAACACAATTGATCAAATGTGAACCAAGTCATCATCAACCAATGCTAAACAGAAGAGAAATGAAGATTACAAGTCAACAATTCAAACATATTTTTTTGGTATTTTTTGAATTAAAAATAAATGCAAAATAAAATAAACAAAATATGGTCAAACCTCAAATTCAATTCAAATCAACTTCAACAAGTCCAATTAAATTCTCATAGGTCTAACATGGTCAAACAAACTCTGACAAATTTTCTCAATAATTTTTTAAACAAGAAACTATTTAAAACAAATAAAAACCATGACAAATAACACAATAAGAATTAAAATCTCAAATAAATCTCAAATCAAATAAGAAATTGATGAGACTATCTTTCATTGACTTATCATGATCCATATGTGTTAAGAAAATATTTTTGGATTTTTTCAAATATCAGAAAGTATTTTAAAATGAATTCAAACCATTAAAAAACCAAATAATTCACAAAAAATATTAAATGAAGTCACAAAAATAATTAAAAATCAAAATATGAAACTAGATTTTTCAAGAATTTTTTTGGCATTGGTCTCATATTTTTGTGACTTCAAATAAAATATTTATGAATTTTTGAAAATAAAAGGAATAAAATGAAATTAAAACAAAAATAAGAAAATCAGGAAAATCCAGCGCCCTCAGATGGTTTCATTAATTGACGTGGCAATGAGCATGTGGCTCGGAGGCGCGGATACACGAAACACTTAAGTCAAGCGCGCTACACTTTGCATTAAAACAAGTCAACATAATGAAAGGCCATGATTAAAATGTTTCAGCAAGATCCAATGGATGGGAGGGTACCACATGGGGATGGTGGTGGAAACCACCATCTTCTCCGGCGATCTAACCAGATTCAGCCACCACGCACAGGAAATCAAATGGCAATGAAAATGAAAAATAAAGTCATCAAAATGAAGCTGAGGTGATATACATCACCCCTGTAACAATGGATCATCCTCATAGTTCCTGTTTAAAGAGACACATGAGCTTGAAGATCATGGTACATGAATTGAAATGGCACGATTTGCAAAATTAAGACCACCACTGGCTTGCCTCATGCATGAGGACTTTAGAAAACAACACAAACCAAAGAAATTCACATCATATTGCAAGATCTAGATCAAGAAAGTTTGGTGTTCTACCTCTGAAATATAGCTTCAAACATCACGAATTGTCCAAGCTCTTGATCTACTTTTGCTCTAGCAGTGTGATGATGATGCTAGGTCAAGGAATTGAGCTTTGAAGATCAACTAATGATGTTGAAATTCAAGCTTGAAAAAGAGAAAGAAAACTGAAAATTCCTTTAGTGAGGGTTTGGTTTTCAATTCAGTAGCACTTCGGATCTCCACTTGGTTACCATTTGAATGAGGATGCACTCTTATTTATAGCTGAAATGTGATGCAAGGCAATGCTTCCCTTGTAACACCCTTCTAAAATACCCCAAATATTTAATTAAAAATAATAAACATATAACAATTCAGAGTAATTATGCCATTCAAGGGTGTCACACATAATATTCACACCATTCAACAATATAACGGTCATGCTCTTTTATTAATTCAAAACATAAACATTTGCATAAAACGCAGCGGATAGAGATCTCCTCAATCATTTATAACATGTAACATTCACATGTAAATTATTCAACAACATAAAACATCCCATCCCGATGTTACATCTATCAGAGCACGACCCACTAAGGAGACTACACTAGACTCCAAGCATTCGCTTCTACTCAACTCATTTCTCGTTACCTGAAAAATAGTTGTAAGGGTGAGTTCCTCAATCAATATAATAAGCATTATAGAATATAATGTCATGTTAAGTAATTTAACACATTAATCACCCTAATCGCAACATACAATCAGTAACAGCACATCAGCTCAACATCATACTCAACACCAACATAAAGCACAAGTATAATCTCAAATCATACTCCACAACAACACAAACACACGTATAATATTGGAATACATCCATTCATATTATACGCCATACATACATTATGCAATGAGACTCCACACATGCGGTACCGACTATTCTTGAACATATAGTTCAAGCTCACCGATCCCTCCAGATACGGCTACTAAGCTCACTAGTCCCACTCATTTGAGACCTAGTGACTCACTCACTAATTCCTCACCATGGGAATTAGCTACAGCCCCGAAGGCTAGACTATGCACACTAATCATCTAGCATGCAAACATCAACAACAAACCCACAATGGTTCACTCACTAATTCCTCACCATGGGAATTAGCTACAGCCCCGAAGGCTATGCTATGCACGCAAATCATCTAGCAATGCAGCATCAACAACAATTCACAATGGACATATGCTCACACTCTAAGCCATACAACAGTCCATTCACAAATACATGCATAATATATACATTCATAGCATTATGCATATCATCATACATCATCAACACATTTATCAACACATCATTATCATGTCAATCAATTAAACACTGTATTAGCACACTCTACTAATACCTATACTGCTCAAAACAGCGGGAAATAATCCCTATTACATCATACGCCAACATAGGCCAACTCTCAATTATGTACACAACATTAAAAAGCCAATTTTTCCACTCTGCAACAGTGTTAACCGGTTAACGCCCTGGGTTAACCGGTTAACGCAGGCAAAACACGCTCACTGCCCAAAACTTAACAGTGTTAACCGGTTAACGCCCTGGGTTAACCGGTTAACGCAGGCAAAACAACACCAATTTCACAATTCGCAACAGTGTTAACCGGTTAACGCCCTGGGTTAACCGGTTAACGCAGACAAAACAGCAGTTCTTGCGCTAACACAAGGCAGAATGCAGAATTCTTCGCATTTTCCGCCGTTGGAGGACTTCCGGACCTCCGATTCCGATTCCGTAAAAAGCTATACGTTCGGAATTTCACAACTAACCCAAACACAGATTCAATTACAGTCTGAATACAATTTATCCAATTCAATTCTTCAGCATCAACAATCCCAATTAGGGTCAAATTAACGGCTTATCACTACCCATCACATATTATCCCATAATACCCATTAATCGACGATAAACCCCCCTTACCTGAGTTAATCCGGCGAATCTCAAGCTCCAAGCTCTTCTCTTCTCCAACCTTCTTCCTCTCGCTCTTCCTCTTTGCCCTTTTCCTCTTTCACGATCGTTTCTCTGCTTTTTCACGTAAAAACCTTTTCTTTACAAAATGGACTCTTTTTCCTTATTCCAACTTATATATTTTCCAAATTATATTATTCCAATAATAATAATAATTCAACAATTCCCAAAAATAATAATAATAATAATTCCAATTATTTAATTAAATTAATAAATATATTATTAACTCAATTTAAATAATTATTTTATTATTATCGGGGTGTTACAACTCTCCCCCACTAAAAGAGTTTTCGTCCTCGAAAACATACCTCAAGCGAACAACTCTGGGTAAGACTCCTTCATCTTACTCTCAAGTTCCCAAGTCACATTGCCACCTGCTGGTCCTCCCCAAGCTACCTTCACCAAGGCAATCTCTTTACCCCGCAACTGCTTCAACTCTCGATCCTCGATCCTCATAGGTGATGTTTCAACAGTCAGGTTATCTCTCACCTGTACATCATCTACTTGGACTACATGCGACGGATCATGAATGTACCTCCTCAACTGAGACACATGAAAAACCTCATGCAAATTTGCAAGTGACGGCGGTAAAGCGACACGATAGGCTACCTCCCCTATCCTCTCCAAAATCTGATAAGGACCAATAAATCGAGGTGTCAACTTCTTCGACTTCAAAGCTCGACCAACACCAGTTATCGGAGTAACACGAAGAAACACATGATCTCCCTCTTGGAACTCAAGTGACTTCCTCCTCTTATCATGATAACTCTTCTGACGACTCTGAGCAATTCTCATCTTTTCCTGAATCATCTTAATCTTTTCCGTAGTTTGTTGAACAATCTCCGGTCCAACCACAGCACTCTCACCGGACTCATACCAACACAAAGGTGTCCGACATCTCCTACCATACAAAGCTTCAAACGGTGCCATACCAATGCTCGAATGAAAACTATTATTGTAGGTAAACTCAATCAAAGGCAAATAACAATCCCAAGCGCCTCCTTTTTCCAAAACACAAGCCCTCAAAAGGTCCTCCAGTGACTGAATCGTCCTCTCAGTCTGACCATCAGTCTGCGGATGATATGCAGAACTCAACCTCAGCTTAGTTCCCAAAGCTCTCTGCAAACCTTCCCAGAACTTCGATGTAAATCTAGGATCTCGGTCCGAAACAATACTAGACGGAATACCATGCAAACTTACAATCTTCTCAATATACAACTCGGCTAGTCTCTCTAACGGATAATCCATTCTGATCGGAATGAAATGAGCCGATTTCGTCAATCTATCAACAATCACCCAAATAGCTTCAAAATTCTTACTTGTCCTCGGCAAACCAGAAACAAAATCCATACTGACACTATCCCACTTCCACTCTGGAATAGCCAACGGTTGCATTAGCCCAGACGGCTTCTGATGCTCAATCTTCGACTTCTGACAAGTCAAACAAGAATAAACAAAACTCGCAATTTCTCTTTTCATTCCCGGCCACCAAAATAACTTCTTCAAATCATGATACATCTTCGTAGCCCCAGGATGGATACTCAAACCACTACGATGTCCTTCCTCCAGAATACTCCTCTTAAGTTCGGTAACATCCGGAATACACGCCCGATTACCAAATTTCAAAACACCATTCTCATCAACTCTGAATTCACCACCTTGACCTTGATTCACTAAAGTCAACTTATCGACCAAAAGCACATCGGATTTCTGACCCTCTCTGATCTCATCCAGAATACCACTCGTTAACTTCAACATTCCCAATTTAACACTATTGTGAGTACTCTCACACACCAAACTCAAGTCTCTAAACTGCTCAATTAAATCCAATTCCTTAACCATTAACATAGACATATGTAACGATTTCCGGCTCAATGCATCAGCTACTACATTTGCTTTACCCGGATGGTAATTCAACCCAAAGTCATAATCCTTCAGAAATTCTAACCATCTCCTCTGTCTCATATTCAGCTCTTTCTGATCAAACAAATACTTTAAACTTTTATGGTCACTGAAAACTTCAAATCTTGACCCGTACAAATAATGCCTCCATAACTTCAGAACAAACACCACAGCTGCCAACTCTAAATCGTGCGTCGGATAGTTCCTCTCGTGAACTCTCAGTTGTCTCGAAGCATAAGCTATAACCTGCTTATTCTGCATCAACACACCACCCAAACCCAACAATGAAGCATCACAGTAAACCTCAAACGATTCCGACGAACTCGGTAAAATCAGAATATGAGCAGTAGTCAACCTTCTCTTTAACTCTTGGAAACCTCCTTCACATTTTGAGTCCCAAACAAACGCTTGTCCCTTTCTAGTCAACATCGTCAACGGTAACGCCAACTTAGAAAATCCCTCAATGAACTTCCTATAATAACCTGCAAGTCCAAGAAAACTCCTTATCTCAGAAACTGACTTCGGAGCTTCCCACTTAGATACCGCTTCTATCTTAGAAGGATCAACAGCAACACCACCTCTTGAAATCACATGACCAAGAAAACTAACCTCTTCTAACCAAAATTCACATTTAGAGAGTTTAGCAAATAACTTCTTTTCTCGTAGAACTTCTAAAACCACTCTCAAATGCTCAGCATGCTCTTCTTCAGATTTCGAATACACCAAAATGTCATCAATAAACACCACAACAAACTTATCTAGGTACGGATGGAAAATCCTATTCATATACTCCATGAATACTCCAGGCGCATTAGTCACACCAAAAGGCATCACAGAATACTCATAATGTCCATACCTTGTTCTGAAAGCAGTCTTCTGAATATCCTCAGTTTTCACACGTATCTGATGATACCCAGATCTCAAATCTATCTTGCTGAATACACTCGCACCAACCAACTGATCCATCAAATCATCAATCCTCGGCAAAGGATACCGATTCTTGATCGTCACTTTATTCAGTTGCCTGTAGTCCACACACAACCTCATAGTACCTTCTTTCTTCTTAACCAACAACACTGGTGCACCCCACGGTGACACACTCGGACGAATAAATTTCTTATCCAACAGATCTTCCAACTGACTCTTCAATTCAGCTAACTCAACAGCAGACATCCGGTACGGAGCCATCGATATCGGTCTAGTACCAGGTACCAAATCAATCGAGAACTCAACTTCACGCTCTGGCGGCAATTCATTCACTTCTTCAGGAAACACATCAGGAAAATCACACACCACAGCCAGATCACAAATCACCAGTTTATCTTTAGCTTCCAAAGTCGCTAACAGCATAAACAACTCTGCCCCATCTGCTACTTCCTCATTCACCTGCCTCGCTGATAGAAACAAATCCTTTCCTTCCTCAATCTCAGGAAAAATCACAGTCTTATCAAAACAGTTAATAGAAACTCGGTTAAACACCAACCAGTTCATTCCCAAGATAACATCAATCTGCACTAGTGGAAGACACACAAGGTCTATCCCAAAGTCTCTACCAAAAATACTCAAAGGACAATTCAAACAAACTGAAGTAGTAGTCACTGAACCCTTCGCAGGAGTATCAATCACCATACTTCCAAGCATCTCAGATATCTCTAACTTAAGTTTCACAGCACAATCCAAAGATATAAAGGAATGAGTAGCACCGGTGTCAATAATAGCTACAAGAGGAAAGCCATTAATATAACACGTACCTCGGATCAAACGATCATCTGCAAAAGTCTCAGAACCCGATAAAGCAAAGACCTTGCCTCCCGACTGATTCTCTTTCTTCGGCTTAGGACACTGTGGACTGATATGACCCACCTCTCCACAGTTGAAACAAGTTACAGTCTTCAACCGGCACTCTGCAGCCAAATGACCACCTTTGCCACACTTGAAACACTTCATCTCAGCACTGGTACACTCATGGACACGATGTCCAGCCCGACCACATCTATAACACTTAGCAGGGGTACTAGAGTCTCCCCCACTAGGCCTCTTCATCCCACCCTGCTTCTGGAAACCTTTGCCAGCTGCATACGGTTTTCACGATCATTCTGATTCTTGCCTTTCCTATCAACTCTCTGTTGATAGCTCTCTGCTCTGGCTTTGGAATCCTGTTCAAAAATCCTGCAACAGTCAACCAAGTCAGAAAACACTCTGATCCGTTGATATCCAATAGCCTGTTTGATCTCAGGACGCAACCCGTTCTCAAACTTCACACATTTCGAAAATTCTCCAGCAGCCTCATTATAGGGAGTGTAATACTTCGACAGTTCTGTGAACTTAGCAGCATACTCAGTAACAGACCTGTTACCCTGCTTCAACTCTAAGAATTCTATCTCCTTCTTTCCTCTGACATCTTCTGGAAAGTACTTCCTCAGGAATCTCTCTCTGAATACATCCCAAGAGATCTCAGCATTACCAGCAGTTTCCAACTCAGTGCGGGTAGCAACCCACCAATCATCAGCTTCCTCTGACAGCATATGCGTACCGAATCTGACCTTCTGGTTATCGGCACACTCAGTTACTCGGAAGATCCTCTCGATCTCCTTCAACCACTTCTGAGCGCCATCTGGATCGTATGCTCCCTTGAACATTGGAGGATTGTTCTTCTGGAACTCACTCAGTTGACGAGCAGCTCCCATTCCCACAACATTCGGATTTCCTCCAAGTACTCCAGCTAGCATACCCAGAGCCTCAGCAATCGCAGCATCATCTCTACCTCTTCCAGCCATCTCTATTCCGAAAACCCAACAAGTTAAAACAATAAGTACTGATAGGGTTACACAACACCTATCCCGTACAGGGAAACAGAATAATTACGACTCGACTCGACGGACTATGCTCTGATACCACTAATGTAACACCCTTCTAAAATACCCCAAATATTTAATTAAAAATAATAAACATATAACAATTCAGAGTAATTATGCCATTCAAGGGTGTCACACATAATATTCACACCATTCAACAATATAACGGTCATGCTCTTTTATTAATTCAAAACATAAACATTTGCATAAAACGCAGCGGATAGAGATCTCCTCAATCATGTAAAACATGTAACATTCACATGTAAATTATTCAACAACATAAAACATCCCATCCCGATGTTACATCTATCAGAGCACGACCCACTAAGGAGACTACACTAGACTCCAAGCATTCGCTTCTACTCAACTCATTTCTCGTTACCTGAAAAATAGTTGTAAGGGTGAGTTCCTCAATCAATATAATAAGCATTATAGAATATAATGTCATGTTAAGTAATTTAACACATTAATCACCCTAATCGCAACATACAATCAGTAACAGCACATCAGCTCAACATCATACTCAACACCAACATAAAGCACAAGTATAATCTCAAATCATACTCCACAACAACACAAACACACGTATAATATTGGAATACATCCATTCATATTATACGCCATACATACATTATGCAATGAGACTCCACACATGCGGTACCGACTATTCTTGAACATATAGTTCAAGCTCACCGATCCCTCCAGATACGGCTACTAAGCTCACTAGTCCCACTCATTTGAGACCTAGTGACTCACTCACTAATTCCTCACCATGGGAATTAGCTACAGCCCCGAAGGCTAGACTATGCACACTAATCATCTAGCATGCAAACATCAACAACAAACCCACAATGGTTCACTCACTAATTCCTCACCATGGGAATTAGCTACAGCCCCGAAGGCTATGCTATGCACGCAAATCATCTAGCAATGCAGCATCAACAACAATTCACAATGGACATATGCTCACACTCTAAGCCATACAACAGTCCATTCACAAATACATGCATAATATATACATTCATAGCATTATGCATATCATCATACATCATCAACACATGTATCAACACATCATTATCATGTCAATCAATTAAACACAGTATTAGCACACTCTACTAATACCTATACTGCTCAAAACAGCGGGAAATAATCCCTATTACATCATACGCCAACATAGGCCAACTCTCAATTATGTACACAACATTAAAAAGCCAATTTTTCCACTCTGCAACAGTGTTAACCGGTTAACGCCCTGGGTTAACCGGTTAACGCAGGCAAAACACGCTCACTGCCCAAAACTTAATAGTGTTAACCGGTTAACGCCCTGGGTTAACCGGTTAACGCAGGCAAAACAGCACCAATTTCACAATTCGCAACAGTGTTAACCGGTTAACGCCCTGGGTTAACCGGTTAACGCAGACAAAACAGCAGTTCCTGCGCTAACACAAGGCAGAATGCAGAATTCTCCGCATTTTCCGCCGTTGGAGGACTTCCGGACCTCCGATTCCGATTCCGTAAAAAGCTATACGTTCGGACTTTCACAACTAACCCAAACACAGATTCAATTACAGTCTGAATACAATTTATCCAATTCAATTCTTCAGCATCAACAATCCCAATTAGGGTCAAATTAACGGCTTATCACTACCCATCACATATTATCCCATAATACCCATTAATCGACGATAAACCCCCCTTACCTGAGTTAATCCGGCGAATCTCAAGCTCCAAGCTCTTCTCTTCTCCAACCTTCTTCCTCTCGCTCTTCCTCTTTGCCCTTTTCCTCTTTCACGATCGTTTCTCTGCTTTTTCACGTAAAAACCTTTTCTTTACAAAATGGACTCTTTTTCCTTATTCCAACTTATATATTTTCCAAATTATATTATTCCAATAATAATAATAATTCAACAATTCCCAAAAATAATAATAATAATAATTCCAATTATTTAATTAAATTAATAAATATATTATTAACTCAATTTAAATAATTATTTTATTATTATCGGGGTGTTACATCCCTCGTGTGCATGAAGTTTGAATCCTCCTTGCATGGGCCTGTACAGGCGCATGTGAGGCCCAAGAATGAATGAAAACCCATGCTGAGATCAAATGGAAGTGAATTGGACATGCCCAAGGGGCTGTAGAAGCTTGCACATCAAGTTATAATGTGAAATGCAAAAATGAACATAAACATAAAGCTCTTCGAAACTCCCACATGGAAAGTCAAAAAGATTAATGTGAGTAATGGTTGGAAAGCCCTTGAAATAAGGAACAAAAGTCATGTTGGGAAAAAATTCATTTGGAGTTTGGAAATTTATGAAAACTGGTTGTGAAGGTTTGGGTACAAAACATGTCTAGGTTCCCCTTTGAAATTTCTTACCAAAACCAAGCCTCTTCAAGCCCTTCTTTTTCAAAGATGCAAGCCTCAAATTTAAAAACCTCCAACATCAAAGTTGTAGATATCTTCAAGATGATAAATTTAGACTTAAATTTTGCATCATTTGGATTTTTAATGAGAAATTTAGGAGCACTTGAAGTTGGACATATTTCAAATTCAATGACTTAGGTCCAAAGTGACCTATAACGTTTTGTATTATCACATGTGTTTCTTTTAGGATTATGAAATTTTGTCCAACATAACATTTGAAGTAGACATATTAAGATTTCCAATTAAATTGGTCTCACCTCAAAATCATAAAAATTAAGGAAGTTAGGTCCTTGGGAAGTTGACCCAAAATTAGGGTTTCAATCAAAATGACCTATAACGTTTTGAAATGAATGATGACCTTCCAAGTTTCAAATGGATTTTTGATGAACATGAGAGTTGTTCATATGGTTATTAAGAACATTGTTGCTCTTGGGGTCATATTCAATTGACAAATACATCACAAGTTGTGTCTTAGTGATCCTCAGTTAGTCAGATGACTTGACTGGTCAACTTTTCAAGGCCAAACTTCCAATCTTGATGAATGAATGATTTAGGATCCTCACATAAGCTCATATTTGCATAAAATAATTAATTAAAGAACTCCCCTTAATTGAATTTGATCATAGGTTGAGGTTGCTTCATGAGCAAGGCATAATCAAAGCACAGTTGAATTAAGGTTTCCTTGGGAAACAATCCTCAAGCCCTTTGGGTTATCTTGATCAAATTGGCAAATTGAGATACTTGGGAGACATATATGATGATTAGGAACTTGGTAGACCATTGTCATGCTTGTTCTCATCTTCATCTAGCCACTTCATTGAGCTTAGGAGTCTCCTAGGAGCATGGGAGCACATGATACCTTGAGCTTCAAAACAAAAAGAGTTAGTGACATATTTTTGTGATTTTTGTTAGTAATCAAAATAATAAAAGCAATAATATACAATACAAGTATGCTTGGTGGTCTCAAACCAACTCACACAAGTCCCACCCCTAGGCTAAAATATGTCACCAATAATTATAAACATGCAACACACATAAGCAAAAAGTAGGCTAAACCCACTAGGAAGTGATAAGTATCCCCAGCAGAGTCGCCACTTTTCTGTAGCAGGGTTTTCGTTACCTTTAGGTTTATTGACTAAACCAAAAGTCAACATACAATTCGAGTCGCCACCGCACTTTTATTTGTCCAAAGGAAAGGCTAAAAAGCGAACAAAAGACAAGTAAGAAGTTTTATCAAATCAAAAACTAATAAAAATGTCAGAGATCTAGGTAAGGGGGTTGGTTATGAAATGGGAAGGTTTTACGCACCCAAAACATCCTTAGTACTCTAAGGGAACCCTTTTTGCAAACATGTGTTGTAGGTTGGTATTTGTGAAAATATGTGCAAAAGATTGGGGGGATGAGAAGAGAATAGATTATATTTACAAATTTGTTGTTTGAATGGATGAACCCATTTCCTACGTACCATCACAAAGGTAGGATCAAAACCTCATAGTTCGGGGTAAAAATCTCAAATATTGGTGAATTGATTTGATCAAAAGCCTTAAGGTCTTTCGTTATTAGAGGGAGATAACTCAACCTAAACCAACAATCCACCATGTGAGGAAGGCTTCAACATACTAGTGAGGGGTAAACCCTATAATAAGTATGGAAGACTTATAATCCAACCACTAAGGATGAGGTGAGATTTACATCAACCACTATGATAACTCAAACCTATGACTAATGTTTATGAAGAGGTTTTAATAAGGTGGCCATTGGAACCACACAAAAAAAACTTGAAATGAGTTATATTTACAAATTAGACTTATTTACAAAAATGAAGTCAAAGTTGGATTAATATTTATTCACAATGAGTATTGATGAAAAGATTTTGAAAAGTCAGAGGCATAAGGCCTAGGTTTCTAGTTTGAAAAACAACGTCAAAGTTTGAAATAAAAGATTTTTGGCTTGGGTTAGAGTGGAGAGAAGAAGAGAAGGGCTAGTCCTAAAGCATGCAAAGATAAGAGAGAAGATAAAACCCTTGGAGTTCCTTTTCTTGAAATCATAGAGATGATTCAAGATGCTCCTTTCCTTTGGACTTAGCAAACAATCAAGCAATCAAACAATTTAGATTCAAGCTCCTAGGATCTCCATTTGGCTTGTCCCTCTTAACTTGGCTACTCATGACAATGGTCCTCCTTACTATCTCAAGATGGAATCCCTATCACAAGAGCAAACATCAAAAAGTTCACAACACAATAAGGTGAATGGACAAAGAATAAGTTTTGGAAAGGAAGTCCTTTGAAGTCAACTTTGAGGTTTAGCATTCTAAAAGCATGAGGCCTAGTTGCTCTTCAACAAATTTAGCATTCTAAAGGCATGAGGCCTAGTTGCTCTTGAACTCCTTTAAGCATGGGTATGTCCTAGTTCTAAGTCCTTTCTCCTTTTGCATTTGGTTCACACAAAACAAAGACAAAACAACCACAAGACAACACTATATTTATTTACAATAATGAGCTCAAATGAGCAAAAGGAAAATGACATAAACATAAAATATGGGCTCAAGTGAGCAAAATGAAAAGCAAAATGAATAAATGAGCAAGAAATAAAGTGAATTAAAGTAAATTGCAAGAAATTAAATGCTTGAATTTTAAGTTAGTAATTAGTATGGTTACGTTAGTTTATCATAAGACAATGTAGCGCTATGTTAAGCAATCGTAAGTGGACTAATGTAGTAGTCACACCTATCTGAGACCGGTCAATAAAACTATAGGCAAATAAACACAAGTTAGAGATCATGACTAGTAAGCCAAGCTCCAAAAACTTGCTGTGCCAAAAGAATAGAGAAAGGCCTTGTATGGACTTTAGGTTTTTTGCTTGACCAAGAAGCAACCTATCTTGGACACAAAGCAACTCACTTGATCTTGGATCAAGTTGAGTTTGATTTGGATCAAAGAAGGTTAAACCTCTCATTTGTCAAGACCAACCATAAGACATTAACTCATTGGACAAAAATAAAAAGAAATGGGATGAAGATGAAATGGATGGTGTAACAACCCGTATAATATATATCTAGAATAATATCATACAAGTGTTAAATTTTGGTACTGTCACAACATAAGTGCCTAATGGCATCAATATATATACATGTCCAAACTAAAAACATCAATGGAACATGTTATACAATAATGCCTAAACAATAAAATCTAAGAACTATGTGCAACATCTTCATTGCACACCACTCCACAGCGGAAGATCATAATGAACAGCAACCCTTGAAACATCCATAACAGCTTCTCTTAGATTCAACCTGTAAAGAGTTACCTGAAAAATAACAACAATGATGGGATGAGATAATAATCTAAGTGAGTTCTCCTATCCTATGGGTCCACTCGGCTCTACAGGGTTTCTAATCAATATTCAGCTCATATCCAACTCAAGTCAACAAGGGAACGAAGACTTGAGCGATGGGGAAACCATCTCGCAATTGTATGGCAACATGCATCTGAGTTCTCATAACTCAACCATGATCATTATTCAGATCACGACTCATCAATTCCCGGACGGACTTACGTCTAAGCCAGGCCCGGTTCATGCATGCTCGTATGATTCGACTTTCGTGGTGGATATCGGGTCCTCTATGAGGCTTAATCCCAAGTTCAAGTGACCGTCACCCGTATGGGACTCTAACCCACCTAGGGTATCTTTCACCGTATGGGACTCTAACCCACATAGGTGTCCACCTTTCCCCCATGTCCGCCATGGTTGGGGCTCAAACCCAATTGAGGCTCGAATCATTGGTCCCACATCCCAATGCTTACACGTCTAAGCATACTAATAGAGATGTGTACCATCACAGAAAACACACATTCTGAATACATGATCGGTTTCGCAAATCATTGGTTCCACGAACCATAACAAATTCATAAATCACAGGTGACTTCATTCACCATAATACACAAATAATAACATGGCATGTTCCATAATCATAGGTGACTTCATTCACCATGATACACAAATAATAACATGGCATGTTCCATACAATACGTCTCATTCTCAATCATGGCAACAATTCGTCCACGACCTCACATAAGCGTCGTACGAATGAATACCGTATTCTCATACATATATCACATATGTTCCATAACCTAGATCATATTTCTAAGTTATTAATCACATTATTCTCCTAGGTTTCCTCACTCATCTTTGTAAAGTTTTTAATTATATTACTTCACTTTCCACATAACAACAATATTTAATTTTCATCATGATAAAATTCATGGCATTTATAAATCACATAATATTTTATAACATGGAACAATAATAATAGCCCTTTTAGTTATCTTTCTAACGCATCCGTCCGCATCCAAAACGGAGTTATAACGCTCAATTAATTCATTAATCTATCTTAATCAAGATTTAGATTAATATTTATTCATTGCATAAGCATTCAACAACAACTTCTCTAGCCTAGTGGTAAGGCATGTACAGTTCCAAGGAGGTCCTGGGTTTGAATCCCCTTGGTGACATATTCTGTACAAACAGGAAATTAAATTCTGTTTTTGTGTTAACCGGTTAACCTAAACCGTTAACCGGTTAACCACTCACGAAATTGCCCAGAAAGTGAATTTTGCTACGCGTTAACCGGTTACCTCATACCGTTAACCGGTTAACACTGTAAAAAGAGGAAAAATTCCAATTTCAAATTAATTCTCTCAGTAACTTCTTTCCTTAAATAACTCCTCTTTTATTTTCCTTTCCATATACCATTTTTACCTACTATTTCCACATAGCATGATTTTTCAACACAACCAACATAATATCATCACATAGCATGGATAGGGCACAATTCACACAAACCCTAACCCCACAAATATAGATTATTTTCCCCCAATGCTAAAACTATCTAAGAACTCACCTAGTAGAAGAAGAAGATGAAGTTTGATGATGATGAAGATGAGATGATGAAGATGATTTTCCATCTTCTTCCTTCCTTCCTCTTCTTCTCTTCTTCTCTTCTTCCTCTTTCTCTCTTCTTTCTTCTTTCTTTTCCTTCTGATATCTCTCTTCCTCCCTTACCTAATTCTTCTTATTCTTATCCTTTCCTTTCCTTTCTTCTTATCCTTTCTCTTCTTCTTACTCTTACTACCACATAATATATATATATAACATATAATACATATATATATTATAATATTAGGTAGTAACAAAATATCCCAATTGATATTTCTTCTTCCAGTACCAATTGACCAATTATTAATGTTACCAAAGATGCCCTCTCTTGTACTTATTAATATTGGTATGTCTCTTTTATTAATAATTAATCCCTTCAGAGTTCACCGGTTACTATATTGGTCCCAATTGACAACATTTAGAGCACAAAGGAGCTCTAATTGTTACAACTAACAAAAGATATAGTACACAGGTACTCAATTGATCTCAACTGACAACTAATTAAGCATTTAAGGGAATATGGGATATTACATTCTCCCCCCCCTTAAATTGAAATTCGCCCCTGAATTTCCTTCACTCAACAAGCAAACAATCCTTGTATCAACGTCTTAGACCAACACTTGACCTCTCTTCGATTCCAAACCTCTGACATACTCATTCTTCTAACTTGTCCTTGCTGACAATTTTCCTTCTTTCATGAACTCTCGAAACTTCTTGATTTCCGTCACAATCTCATTCTGATATTGGATTAACATTTAAACTTGCTTCCACATAATTCCTCTTATATACCGCTCAACATCAGTGGGTCACTTTCTTCCCGGAAACCACGACTTCCCTTCCTTGCACTAAGTTACACAAAACATAATTACAACATCTCATCTGGACTCGGTTAATTAATACTCATTAATTCTTCATAAGAAAATTTATTGATTCCCTGACCACAAATAATATTGACTGCCCTTTTCTTGTTATTCCTTCAACAAATGCAACAACTTTGTGATCCATTTATTGATAATCTCATAAACTTCGCTTGATTTATTACTGTATGCTACAAGCCCTTACTCCTACTGCTTCACTTCTCTCGTACTACTCCAATGAGATAGAACCATTAGCACGAGATTGTCTTACTCTCATCCTTACCTCCATTCTTACGAGTTACTATCTCCATGATCCCCATAGACTTGATTGAGCTCTTTCATCCATCACCTTCAATTATGCTACTCTGACTCCAACAGTGGAACACTTGGGGTTCATAGGCACTACTGTTTAGCTAACAATCTTCAAAGAAACACACTTACCCTCAGAGTGCCTATTGTCCAAAATGGTACTAGAACCTTACCAACTTCTATTAGTAGAATAACTTCCTTGGTGACTCACAAAAGTTTAGAATAAAACCAACACTCTTCAAAAGATAGGTATCCAAGATTTACATTGTTACAACCATAAAAACATAAAACATCCAAACTCATCATGGGTTCGATGTAGCTAAACCAAATTAGTTTGATAATATCCGGTCCTGGTTACTATATTCCATATCAAATCCTCTCATAGGGTTTTGATTCATTCAATATTTCTCCCAACACATGATCTCGACCAAAACAATGTAACACCATCAAGGAACTTAAGAAATCTAGAACATAACTATGAGTGCCCATACACCTCATAGAGTCACACACAATACTTCACACATATCTAGAGACAACATTTCACTTCGTATCCAAAATCATTCATCTCAATCGTCTTGTTCCATCTTCCATAATCTTAGCTCATGCCCTTACTAACATACAGTCCGAGTTACATGTTTAACTTTAAGAATCTAATTCTCGTTCCATCTTGGAAGTAGAACTCACAAATCCTTCCAATAGTCTAGAGCATCATTGTACACATCCATTACCACTCTCAGGGAGTCTACATCTAAGGCTATGAATCCAAATGAATCAGTCAATTTCATACCATGACCAACCACTTCACACCTTATCAATTTATACCACATACCTAGCTAATCTCTTTCAGATCACCGCTTAGTAGGTCTCTTCCAAGTTTGTTCCGTATAGTTATTCATAATCATAATAGTGGTACTTCCCAGACTTACTTAAACTGAGCATGGTCTACTAGGTTGGTTTTCCCACGCGTCTGACTTCCATGGTATCTCCCCAGATGACCAACTATGCACTACACCTTTAGAAATCCCAATCTCAAAACTACCAATCTGACTTGTGGTGACTTGCAACTCCATCCTCAATTTGTACATCCACAACGGTACACTTATGACATTTAAAACATCCTTAGCTCCAACATGGTGTGAATGTTTATACTCCGGGATCAACCAACCAAACACTCCTCAAGAAGATAAATAACAACCAGACTTCCAATAAGCCAATATTACTCTTTCAATCCAAATAAAATGCACTTAAGATGAACATTATCATTGCCACACGCTTATGATTGGAATTTTCTTCTAAACCAATACCTACTACACCCTTCATCATACTGGGGTTACTTGTTGGCTATCATCAACTCAGCTTCTTAGAATACAAGACTCACTGTTCAACAAAATGTATGTTACTTTATATCCATCTCAAGACAAGGAATCCATTACACTTACTTGTGTCCATAATGCTGCTATCACATACTCCTCTTAATACCCCAGACTGCTTTCAGGATTATCAACTAACCCCACAAATCAACACGGGCCTTTTTCAACATGTTTTGTCCTCACTCGCACGCTTTCTAGGAAACTTCCCAGAAGGTCACCCATCCCAATACTACTCCAAGTCAAGCACGCTTAACTATGGAGTTCTTATTGGTTAGGATACCGAAAAGAAGATGTATCTTGTTGATATAGATAGTACCAATTAATCCTTATAAGCCTTCTTTCAACCATGTAGTCTCATACCTGCACAGCCTCAGGATCCCTCTCATTCCGATGTGAATTCGGTTTTTCCCCTAGAAGCTGCTAGGAGTGTCTCATTGTCATGCATCATGCATCGACAGCCACTCCATCTCCCTCAGATGTTACATGTAACCACTCTTCGGCCTCTCCGACCTCGGGTGTTACACACTACATACTCTAGAAATCCTCGATGTGAACAATCATCAACTACACGCCCATAACTTTGTCTTAATGAATCTTAATGGTCCCATTGTGCCTCTATCTAAAATGTGCCCCATTACAACAGTTGTATCGCAACATCCACACTACTTCCGCACTCGGTGTTCACTTGTCTCCCTATGGTAATTCTCTCCGTTCCAATTACAAAACCATTCTACTAGAAGTCCTTAAATCCAACTTAATTGCTCTTATCCTCAACCAGTTCTCATACAACCAAAACCCACTGGAGCTTCCATTACTATATAATGTGCGTTATCTGTCTCCAACACAAACTCTTATAATTGATCTTTAGGTAACTCATCATTCCATAATGGTCTCTTACTAACACTGAACCGCTGACGAGCTATCTCAAATCCAATCTCCCTTCTAAAACTGAACATACTTGGTTTATCTTCTAACCTCCATTTTATCCATACATGTTTCACTTGGAATAGGCAACCATGTCCTCGAGTCTCTCCTTAGACTTCACCACTACCTTAGGCTCCCAACAAAACTGAACGTCCTTAACCCTCAAGTCTTTAACCACTTGCAAGGTACCATTCCAAATGTATATATTCCATTAAGTACTCTTGTTCTTCCAAAATATTTTAGTGGCCTTAGAAACTGAAACACTAATACACTACCTCACTTCCAGACCTTATGACATATGCGTAACATAACCATCCTTTCTCCTTTACTATACATAATTACTCACTATGCTTATTCCATATTAGTGAGTATATCTTACTCCATTAGCAAATTCACTCATTCCTCAAAATTCTGACAATTCATCCAATAGAGATCCTCAACTTCTTAACTCTGTTAACACCGCAGAATCGCTTGGATGATACACTACTCTTCAATTCCATAATACCCAAATCACAACGCCTCTGAAACTTCAACTGGGCCATCTAGTTCTCCTTACTTTCTAACTCTTGGCTTGAGCCTATTCTCAAAGCACAAGTTCAACCCACACTTCGGAGTCCTCGTGGTCGCTCAACCATGATCCTACCTACCATGCACATAGCATTAGGTTGATCAGGCCCAATACTATATACAGTGATATTAAGAATCATGTTGGCTATACACACATATGAGGCAGGAATACATTTACTTATGATGTTTCAAGGCTAGGTCGAGAATCGACCTGCTCTAATACCAACTGTAACAACCCGTATAATATATATCTAGAATAATATCATACAAGTGTTAAATTTTGGTACTGTCACAACATAAGTGCCTAATGGCATCAATATATATACATGTCCAAACTAAAAACATCAATGGAACATGTTATACAATAATGCCTAAACAATAAAATCTAAGAACTATGTGCAACATCTTCATTGCACACCACTCCACAGCGGAAGATCATAATGAACAGCAACCCTTGAAACATCCATAACAGCTTCTCTTAGATTCAACCTGTAAAGAATTACCTGAAAAATAACAACAATGATGGGATGAGATAATAATCTCAGTGAGTTCTCCTATCCTATGGGTCCACTCGGCTCTACAGGGTTTCTAATCAATATTCAGCTCATATCCAACTCAAGTCAACAAGGGAACGAAGACTTGAGCGATGGGGAAACTATCTCGCAATTGTATGGCAACATGCATCTGAGTTCTCATAACTCAACCACGATCATTATTCAAATCACGACGCATCAATTCCCGGACGGACTTACGTCTAAGCCAGGCCCGGTTCATGCATGCTCGTACGATTCGACTTTCGCGGTGGATATCGGGTCCTCTATAAGGCTTTATCCCCAGTTCAAGTGACCGTCACCCGTATGGGACTCTAACCCACCTAGGGTATCTTTCACCGTATGGGACTCTAACCCACATAGGTGTCCACCTTTCCCCCATGTCCGCCATGGTTGGGGCTCAAACCGAATTGAGGCTCGAATCAGTGGTCCCACATCCCAATGCTTACACGTCTAAGCATACCAATAGAGATGTGTACCATCACAGAAAACACACATTCTGAATACATGATCGGTTTCGCAAATCATTGGTTCCACGAACCATAACAAATTCATAAATCACAGGTGACTTCATTCACCATAATACACAAATAATAACATGGCATGTTCCATAATCATAGGTGACTTCATTCACCATGATACACAAATAATAACATGGCATGTTCCATACAATGCGTCTCATTCTCAATCATGGTAACAATTCGTCCACGACCTCACATAAGCGTCGTACGAATGAATACCGTATTCTCATACATATATCACATATATTCCATAACCTAGATCATATTTCTATGTTATTAATCACATTATTCTCCTAGGTTTCCTCACTCATCTTTGTAAAGTTTTTAATCATATTACTTCACTTTCCACATAACAACAATATTTAATTTTCATCATGATAAAATTCATGGCATTTATAAATCACATAATATTTTATAACATGGAACAATAATAATAGCCCTTTTAGTTATCTTTCTAACGCATCCGTCCGCATCCAAAACGGAGTTATAACGCTCAATTAATTCATTAATCTTTCTTAATCAAGATTTAGATTAATATTTTTTCATTGCATAAGCATTCAACAACAAATTCTCTAGCCTAGTGGTAAGGCATGTATAGTTCCAAGGAGGTCCTGGGTTCGAATCCCCTTGGTGACATATTCTGTACAAACAGGAAATTAAATTCTGTTTCTGTGTTAACCGGTTCACCGGTTAACCTAAACTTGCTACGTGTTAAGCGGTTAACACTGTAAAAAGAGGAAAAATTCCAATTTCAAATTAATTCTCTCAGTAACTTCTTTCCTTAAATAACTCCTCTTTTATTTTCCTTTCCATATACCATTTTTACCTACTATTTAAGATTATTTTCCCCCAATGCTAAAACTATCTAAGAACTCACCTAGTAGAAGAAGAAGATGAAGTTTGGTGATGATGAAGATGAGATGATGAAGATGATTTTCCATCTTCTTCCTTCCTTCCTCTTCTTCTCTTCTTCCTCTTTCTCTCTTCTATCCCGATTGATATTTCTTCTTCCAGTACCAATTGACCAATTATTAATGTTACCAAAGATGCCCTCTCTTGTACTTATTAATATTGGTCTGTCTCTTTTATTAATAATTAATCCCTTCAGAGTTCACCGGTTACTCTATTGGTCCCTATTGACAACATTTAGAGCACAAAGGAGCTCAAATTGTTACAACTAACAAAAGATATAGTACACAGGTACTCAATTGATCTCAACTGACAACTAATTGAGCATTTAAGGGAATATGGGATATTACAGATGGGCAAAGAAATAAAACATTTAGGGCACGATTCACACAAACCCTAACCCCACAAATATAGATTATTTTCCCCCAATGCTAAAACTATATAAGAACTCACCTAGTAGAAGAAGAAGATGAAGTTTGGTGATGATGAAGATGAGATGATGAAGATGATTTTCCATCTTCTTCCTTCCTTCCTCTTCTTCTCTTCTTCCTCTTTCTCTCTTCTTTCTTCTTTCTTTTCCTTCTGATATCTCTCTTCCTCCCTTACCTACTTCTTCTTATTCTTATCCTTTCCTTTCCTTTCTTCTTATCCTTTCTCTTCTTCTTACTCTTACTACCACATAATATATATATATATATATATATATATATATATATATATATATATATATATATATATATATATATATATATATATATATATATATATATATATAACATATAATACATATATATATTATAATATAAGGTAGTAACAAAATATCCCGATTGATATTTCTTCTTCCAGTACCAATTGACCAATTATTAATGTTACCAAAGATGCCCTCTCTTGTACTTATTAATATTGGTCTGTCTCTTTTATTAATAATTAATCCCTTCAGAGTTCACCGGTTACTCTATTGGTCCCAAATGACAACATTTAGAGCACAAAGGAGCTCTAATTGTTACAACTAACAAAAGATATAGTACACAGGTACTCAATTGATCTCAACTGACAACTAATTGAGCATTTAAGGGAATATGGGATATTACAGATGGGCAAAGAAATAAAACATTTAGGGCACGATTCACACAAACCCTAACCCCACAAATATAGATTATTTTCCCCCAATGCTAAAACTATCTAAGAACTCACCTAGTAGAAGAAGAAGATGAAGTTTGGTGATGATGGAGATGATTTTCCATCTTCTTCCTTCCTCTTCTTCTCTTCTTCCTCTTTCTCTCTTCTTTCTTCTTTCTTTTCCTTCTGATATCTCTCTTCCTCCCTTACCTACTTCTTCTTATTCTTATCCTTTCCTTTCCTTTCTTCTTATCCATTCTCTTCTTATTACTCTTACTACCACATAATATATATATATAACATATAATACATATATATATTATAATATTAGGTAGTAACAAAATATCCCGATTGATATTTCTTCTTCGAGTACCAATTGAACAATCATTAATGTTACCAAAGATGCCCTCTCTTGTACTTATTAATATTGGTCTGTCTCTTTTATTAATAATTAATCCCTTCAGAGTTCACCGGTTACTCTATTGGTCCCAATTGACAACATTTAGAGCATAAAGGAGCTCTAATTGTTACAACTAACAAAAGATATAGTACACAGGTACTCAATTGATCTCAACCGACAACTAATTGAGCAATTAAGGGAATATGGGATATTACAGATGGGCAAAGAAATAAAACATTTAGGGCACGATTCACACAAACCCTAACCCCACAAATATAGATTATTTTCCCCCAATGCTAAAACTATCTAAGAACTCACCTAGTAGAAGAAGAAGATGAAGTTTGGTGATGATGAAGATGATTTTCCATCTTCTTCCTTCCTCTTCTTCTCTTCTTCCTCTTTCTCTCTTCTTTCTTCTTTCTTTTCCTTCTGATATCTCTCTTCCTCCCTTACCTACTTCTTCTTATTCTTATCCTTTCCTTTCCTTTCTTCTTATCCCTTCTCTTCTTCTTACTCTTACTACCACATAATATATATATATAACATATAATACATATATATATTATAATATTAGGTAGTAACAAAATATCCCGATTGATATTTCTTCTTCCATTACCAATTGACCAATTATTAATGTTACCAAAGATGCCCTCTCTTGTACTTATTAATATTGGTCTGTCTCTTTTATTAATAATTAATCCCTTCAGAGTTCACCGGTTACTCTATTGGTCCCAATTGACAACATTTAGAGCACAAAGGAGCTCTAATTGTTACAACTAACAAAAGATATAGTACACAGGTACTCAATTGATCTCAACTGACAACTAATTGAGCATTTAAGGGAATATGGGATATTACAGATGGGCAAAGAAATAAAACATTTAGGGCACGATTCACACAAACCCTAACCCCACAAATATAGATTATTTTCCCCCAATGCTAAAACTATCTAAGAACTCACCTAGTAGAAGAAGAAGATGAAGTTTGGTGATGATGAAGATGAGATGATGAAGATGATTTTCCATCTTCTTCCTTCCTTCCTCTTCTTCTCTTCTTTCTCTTTCTCTCTTCTTTCTTCTTTCTTTTCCTTCTGATATCTCTCTTCCTCCCTTACCTACTTCTTCTTATTCTTATCCTTTCCTTTCCTTTCTTCTTATCCTTTCTCTTCTTCTTACTCTTACTACCACATAATATATATATATATAACATATAATACATATATATATATATTATAATATTAGGTAGTAACAAAATATCCCGATTGATATTTCTTCTTCCAGTACCAATTGACCAATTATTAATGTTACCAAAGATGCCCTCTCTTGTACTTATTAATATTGGTCTGTCTCTTTTATTAATAATTAATCCCTTTAGAGTTCACCGGTTACTCTATTGGTCCCAATTGACAACATTTAGAGCACAAAGGAGCTCTAATTGTTACAACTAACAAAAGATATAGTACACAGGTACTCAATTGATCTCAACTGACAACTAATTGAGCATTTAAGGGAATATGGGATATTACAGATGGGCAAAGAAATAAAGCATCAAAGACAATTGATCAAATAATGCTAAACAGAAGAGAAATGAAGATTACAAGTCAACAATTCAAACATATTTTTTTGGTATTTTTTGAATTAAAAATAAATGCAAAATAAAATAAACAAAATATGGTCAAATCTCAAATTCAATTCAAATCAACTTCAATAAGTCCAATTAAATTCTCATAGGTCTAACATGGTCAAACAAACTCTGACAAATTTTCTCAATAATTTTTTAAACCTGAAACTATTTAAAAGAAATAAAAACCATGAAAAATAACACAATATGAATTAAAATCTCAAATAAATCTCAAATCAAATAAGAAATTGATGAAACTATTTTTCATTGACTTATCATGATCCATATGTGTTAAGAAAATATTTTTGGATTTTTTCAAATATCAGAAAGTATTTTAAAATGAATTCAAACCATTAAAAAACCAAATAATTCACAAAAAATATTAAATGAAGTCACAAAATTAATTAAAAATCAAAATATGAAACTAGATTTTTCAAGAATTTTTTAGGCATTGGTCTCATATTTTTGTGACTTTAATAAAATATTTATGAATTTTTTGAAAATAAAAGGAATAAAATGAAATTAAAACAAAAATAAGAAAATCAAGAAAATCCAGCTTCCTCAGATGGTTTCATTAATTGACGTGGCAATGATCATGTGGCTCAGAGGCGCGGATACACGAAAGACTTGAGTTAAACGCGCTACACTTTGCATTAAAACAAGTCAACATAATCAAAGGCCATGATTAAAACGTTTCAGCAAGATCCAATGGATGGGAGGCTACCATGTGGGGATGGTGGTGGAAACCACCATCTTCTCCGGCGATCTAACCAGATTCGACCACCACGCACAGGAAATCAAATGGCAATGAAAATGAAAAATGAAGTCATTAAAATGAAGCTGAGGTGATGTACATCACCCCTGTAACCATGGATCATCCTCATAGTTCCTATTTAAAGAGAAACATGAGCTTGAAGATCATGGTACATGAACTAAAATGGCACGATTTGCAAAATTAAGACCACCACTGGCCTGCCTCATGCATGAGGACTTTAGAAAACAGCACAAACCAAAGAAATTCACATCATATTGCAAGATCTAGATCAAAAAAGTTTGGTGTTCTACCTCTGAAATGTAGCTTCAAACAACACGAATTGTCCAAGCTCTTGATCTACTTTTGCTCTGGCAGTGTGATGATGATGCTAGGTCAAGGAATTGAGCTTTGAAAATCAACTAATGATGTTGAAATTCAAGCTTGAAAAAGAGAAAGAAAACTGAAAATTCCTTTAGTGAGGGTTTGGTTTTCAATTCAGCAACACTTCAGATCTCCACTTGGTTACCATTTGAATGAGGATGCACTCTTATTTATAGCTGAAATGTGATGCAAGGCAATGCTTCCCTCGTGTGCATGAAGTTTGAATCCTCCTTGCATGGGCCTGTACAGGCGCATGTGATGCCCAAGAATGAATGAAAACCCATGTTGAGATCAAATGGAAGTGAATTGGACATGCCCAAGGGGCTGTACAAGCTTGCACATCAAGTTATAATGTGAAATGCAAAAATGAACATAAACATAAAGCTCTTCGAAACTTCCACATGGAAAGTCAAAAAAATTAATGTGAGTAATGGTTAGAAAGCCCTTGAAATAAGGAACAAAAGTCATGTTGGGAAAAAATTCATTTGGAGTTTGGAAATTTATGAAAACTGGCTGTGAAGGTTTGGGTACAAAACATGTCTAGGTTCCCCTTTGATTTTTTTTACCAAAACCAAGCCTCTTCAAGCCCTTCTGTTACAATGATGCAAGCCTCAAATTTAAAAACCTCCAACATCAAAGTTGTAGATATCTTCAAGATGATCTAATTAGACTTAAATTTTGCATCATTTGGATTTTTCATGGGAAATTTAAGGGCACTTGAATTTGGACATTTTTCAAATTCAATGACTTAGGTCTAAAGTGACCTATAATGTTTTGTATTATCACATGTGTTTCTTTTAGGATTATGAAATTTTGTCCAACATAACATTTTAAGTAGACATATTAAGATTTCCAATTCAATTGGTCTCACCTCAAAATCATAAAAATTAAGGAAGTTAGGTCCTTGGGAAGTTGACCCAAAATTAGGGTTTCGGTCAAAATGACCTATAATGTTTTGAAATGAATGATGACCTTACAAGTTTCAAATGGATTTTTGATGAACATGAGATTTGTTCATATGGTTATTAAGAACATTATTGCTCTTGGGGTCATATACATTTGACAAATACATCATAAGTTGTGTCTCAGTGATCCTCAGTTTAGTCAGATGACTTGACTGGTCAACTTTTCAAGGCCAAACTTCCAATCTTGATGAATGAATGATTTAGGATCCTCACATAAGCTCATATATGCATAAAATAATTAATGAAAGAACTCCCCTTAATTGAATTTGAACATAGGTTGAGGTTGCTTCATGAGCAAGGCACAATCAAAGCACAATTGAATTAAGGTTTCCTTGGGAAACTATCCTCAAGCCCTTTGGGTTATCTTGATAAAATTGGAAAATTGAGATAGTTGGGAGACATATATGATGATTAGGAACTTGGTGGACCATTGTCATGCTTGTTCTCATCTTCATCTAGCCACTTCATTGAGCTTAGGAGCCTCCTAGGAGCATGGGAGCACATGATCACTTGAGCTTCAAAACAAAAAGAGTTAGTGACATATTTTTGTGATTTTGGTTAGTAATCAAAATAAGAAAAGCAATAATATACAATACAAGTATGCTTGGTGGTGTCAAACCAACTCACACAAGTCCCACCCCTAGGGTATAGAACTCATATCACAAGAAACCACCAAGCATACAAGCAATTAATATATCAAGCATTTCATACATTACAATCAATGCAGTCATCCCAAATTTGCATAATAATATGTCACCAATAATTATAAACATGCAACACACATAAGCAAAAAGTAGGCTAAACCCACTAGGAAGTGATAAGTATCCCCAGCAGAGTCGCCACTTTTCTGTAGCAGGGTTTTCGTTACCTTTAGGTTTATTGACTAAACCAAAAGTCAACATACAATTCGAGTCGCCACCGCACTTTTATTTGTCCAAAGGAAAGGCTAAAAAGAGAACAAAAGCCAAGTAAGAAGTTTTATCAAATCAAAAACTAATAAAAGTGTCAGAGATCTAGGTAAGGGGGTTGGTTATGAAATGGGAAGGTTTTACGCACCCAAAACATCCTTAGTACTCTAAGGGAACCCTTTTTGCAAACATGTGTTGTAGGTTGGTATTTGTGAAAATATGTGCAAAAGATTGGGGGGATGAGAAGAGAATAGATTATATTTACAAATTTGTTGTTTGAATGGATGAACCCATTTCCTACGTACCATCACAAAGGTAGGACCAAAACCTCGTAGTTCGGGGTAAAAATCTCAAATATTGGTGAATTGATTTGATCAAAAGCCTTAAGGTCTTTTGTTATTAGAGGGAGAAAACTCAACCTAAACCAACAATCCACCATGTGAGGAAGGCTTCAACACACTAGTGAGGGGTTAACCCTATAATAAATATGGAAGACTTATAATCCAACCACTAAGGATGAGGTGAGATTTACATCAACCACTATGATAACTCAAACCTAGGACTAATGTTTATGAAGAGGTTTTAATAAGGTGGCCATTGGAACCACACAAAAAAAACTTGAAATGAGTTATATTTACAAATTAGACTTATTTACAAAAATGAAGTCAAAGTTGGATTAATATTTATTCACAATGAGTATTGATGAAAAGATTTTGAAAAGTCAAAGGCATAAGGCCTAGGTTTCTAGTTTGAAAAACAATGTCAAAGTTTGAAATAAAAGATTTTTGGCTTGGGTTAGAGTGGAGAGAAGAAGAGAAGGGCTAGTCCTAAAGAATGCAAAGATAAGAGAGAAGATAAAACCCTTGGAGTTCCTTTTATTGAAATCATAGAGATGATTCAAGATGCTCCTTTCCTTTGGACTTAGCAAACAATCAAGCAATCAAACAATTTAGATTCAAGCTCCTAGGATCTCCATTTGGCTTGTCTCTCTTAACTTGGATACTCATGACAATGGTCCTCCTTACTATCTCAAGATGGAATCCCTATCACAAGAGCAAACATCAAAAAGCTCACAACACAATAAGGTGAATGGACAAAGAATAAGTTTTGGAAAGGAAGTCCTTTAAAGTCAACTTTGAGGTTTAGCATTCTAAAAGCATGAGGCCTAGTTGCTCTTCAACAAATTTAGCATTCTAAAGTGTCGCATCGCGCGAAAAACCGGCGGGAAAAGAAAGAACAACAGAGCCGCCACCGTGCGTTATTTATCCCAAAAGAGGGAAAGGAAACGCTCAGAGTAAACCTGGAAAGAACATGGTCTCGCGACCAAAGAGAATGGGTTCGGGAGTCGGTTATGCGAAGGGAAGGTATTAGCACCCCTACGCATCCGTAGTACTCTACGGGATCCACGCACAAAAGGAAGGATAAATTGGTTGCTAAACACTGCTCAAACTCACACACACTGGCTGAAAGAGACAAAAGAAACTGACTGAAACTGACTCGGCAGGATATCGCATCCTGGGCCTACTTAGTCTATCAGGCATAGACATCAGAGTCGAAGTAGTTCGGACTGGGGAACAACACATGCTCGCTAGGATATCGCATCCTATGCATACGTATCTTCTCGGACGAGAGAAGAATCAGAGCATTCGTAGCTCGGCTAACACGCGCACAAACAAACAAGACACAGGCAAAGGCAAACGTGGAGCCCGACTGCCAATCACTGGACTTATGTCAGCATCCGAACCAAAACACACACAAGAAGGCAAACGTGGAGCCTGAATGCCAATAGCTGGGCTTACATCAGCATCCGAACCAAAACAACACAACAGATAGACAGGGAGTCTGGGACTCAGCCTACAACTGTCAAACACAAACAAACAGACAGACAGCAAATGCTAAGGAGTCAGGGACTCGAGCCTAGCAAAGGTCAGACAACACACACAAAAAGAAAAAGGGCGCCCGGAGAGATCAGCTCAATCTCCTGCCTACATACTTCATCTGGTATGAAGATCAGGGCGATGTAGTTCCCCTACGCAGGGATAAAGGACTAGCCTAACCAAATAACAGAGGGAGACACAACTAGGGAGACTACGACTCGAGCCTAGATGTTATCATGCAAATCATCCCTAAGTTAAGGTTTCTAGCTAAATGGCACAAGGGCCAACCTATCCTAAGTATGGCTCACACAGGGAGCAAGCCACGCACACACTTAACTTACACAGGAAGCAAGCCAAGCAAAACCTAACTTGCACAGGAAGCAAGTCTAAACTAATCCTAACTTGCACAGGAAGCAAGTCAAACAATCCTATCTTGCACAGGAAGCAAGTCAAACAAGCCTATCTTGCACAGGAAGCAAGTCAAACAATCCTACAAGCACAGATAGCACACGCTATACACAAACAAGTGGCTCAAACAAGGGTTAGGTTTTAGTCAAGGGGTCATATCAACCTCAACAAACAAACCTCTGGAATGGGGTGAGTGTTGCTCTTAACCTTGCCATTGAGGGGCTAAGGTGAAGCAGATGAAAGGTGAGTGAAGATGAGACTTCACAACTCTTATCCCTGGCCTGGGAGAGCTCAAGACAAGAATGTGTGGGTTCAGAAAGTGGGAACCCTTCTACACATTTAAAACTGACTCAACTGTACAGTTGTACAAGATCTTGGGTTTGTATCTGCAATGCATCAACAAAGTGGTGTGAGCAAAGTAGATGACACACTGAATAGTGGGGGATAGATTGCATATCCCTACCTTCCACCAATTGCCTCTTCACTTAGGAGGTCTTTGACTCTGTACAAGGACAAATGTAAACAATCACAAACATTGCCTCTTAAGGAGGACTTCAGACAGTTGCCTGGCCAAGTAACAGGCCAGGTCTTCCAGACTACATGAAGTTAGGAAGTCATACCTCAATGCAAATTGCTTATACAAGCAAAGCAAAGCAAAAAGTTCACAAGGAACTAAGCAACTAAAAGCACCTGAAACAGTCAAGCAGATGTTAGTATGCAAGTTCAAACAAAACAAACAGAAATAGACACCAACAGTTAATTGGAGGCACATGGATGCATGTGAGCCAAGCCACCTACAAAACAAAGAGGTTAGACAATGATACTCGAGCAGGCTCAATCAAATTAATTGGTCTCAATGGCCATTTGATGGTCAACCTGAAAACACAAACTCAAAGGTGAGTAGCAGGACCACTAGGGCAAGCCTAGGGTCAAAAGTGAATGAGAAAGTCCAAACAGCAAGGGGTAAGTATCCAAAATCATGTTCAAACAATTAGGAAACAAAACCAATTGGGCTCACATCCATATCAATCCCTATCATCATTTCATGAACCATTTAGGTCAAAACATGGCAAACAGAAGCTCACAGAAGTCAACAGCAAGACTTAACTCAAAAGCAATCTAAACATTTTCCAAAAAAATCACCAAACAAATCATGACTAACCACAACCCACAGCAGGGTAAGCATGTCAAGTTTCATCCCATTTGGACAAGTTTAGGAGGTCAAAAACATTTAATCGGGACTTTGTCAAAATTAAATCGAGCATTGTGTGAAAAATTACCCTAAGTGTCTAAGGGGACATGTTCCTACCCTAAATTGATTTCACACAAAAATCCCAGGTCTGAAAGATCAAAAAAAAAACCACATGAAACGCACAAGATGACATTTAATCGGTAGAACTCATAAAATCGGGATAAATTCACAAAATGGCCTAAAAAGTCAACAAAGTCAAACACTCATATTTTTTGTCATTTTTCATGTTCACATATTTATTTCATGTTAAGTAAAACAAGAATCAAAAATGAAAATCAAAATGGAAATTGTTAAAAGAAAACATAAAAAAAATGCACTTTTAAAAAAGGAAAAAAACACAAATGGGGGAGATGGGATTCGAACCCCTCCCCTTGGCAATTCAACTCAGCGCGCCCACCACTGGGCTGTGAGTCACTTGGTGATTCTTTTCTGCTTCTAGTCAGAATAAACCAAACAATAATTTTAAACCTAAAATGCACGCGCCCTGGCACCATCTTCCTCCCCAAAATCAAACATATTTTTCAAACTTCACCAACATGTATCTTCCTCTACAGTGCACGAAATCAAATGAAACAAAAACCAAAATTCATCTATTTCATGTGCTTAACACAACCATGGTCATGAAATTCAAAATGGTGCACTGTGCATAAAGATACATCATGATGAACACAGAAACCCTAACCCCCTAGCAGCAAAACTCAAAATCACACACAAGCAAAATTGGATAAAAATAGGCATTCAATCATGTTCAGGGGGTTGAATGTAGCATTTCTCATTCACACGTTAAGACATGAAAACCACTCTATCAAGCATTTCGAAGGCAAGTTGCTAACCTGAACAGGGCAATGTTGAATGTGATGTTGGAGGTGCTTTTAATGGTGCTAAATGATCCCTTTAGCACCTTTGATGCTCCAGGAATGTAATGCCATTGAGAGTTTGCCTTAAAACCTCCTCAAGTGTTCTGGCCAACTCAAGTTGCAAGTGTGAAAATGTGAGATTTGGATATGATGATTTAGTGATTACAGATGTGATTTTCTGTCTACAGTAGTTTCTATATGTTATATGGAAGGTATTTGAATGGATAGTTTACAAGGAACTTGGGGAAATGATGATTTTGAAGATTTGGATTTTTGAAGTAGAAAGTGAGTTTTTTGGAAGAGGGATGAGGGTGGTTTGTTCTATTGGTTTGTTGGTTGCAACCAGTTTGGTTTTGACAGAGAAATGATGAGGAAGTATGGTCTCAATCAAAGCAAGGTTTGAAAATCAAAGATGCACCAAAGATGAAGTTTTTGGAAAAGTGAATGAAGTAGGTTGTTCTTTGTCAAATGCTTGTGTAATGTTCATTCAACATGATGGAAAGGTGTGTTGCTTTGTGTTGCTGGTAGTTTCTTGAAAAGCCTTTGCAAATGCCAAGAGGTGGTTTTTCTACTGTCGGCTGTTAGCAGTTTTTCTCATGACAGGGAGAATGGTGTTTCTCATTTGCTATTCTATGTTGCCTTTGGTTTGGCAAGGTTTTTGCTCTTGCTGCAGTTGGATGGTGGTAGCAGGTTTTTGGAAGAAAGGCCAAGGGTGTGTGGTAATGAGTGTAAGGTGGTTGTGTATGGCAGAAAAATTCCCACAGTGCCAAAGCAAGGTGGATCAAGACTTAATGAAAGAATGGTTGGACTGCTAAGTTATGTTGGCTGCAGACATGTCAGCAAAATGATTTGATTGCTTAGTGGTAGGGCAGTGTTTGCTCTTTTGTGTTTTTGACAGCCAAAATCCAATGCCAATAGCAGGGTCATTTTGAATGAGTGTGGTTTGCTGTTGGTTTCTGTTGCAAGGCAGGGTGTATTTGGAAGTTTGGAAAGAAGAGAATGGAAAATGCCAAGTCAGGTCAGTTAGGCTTTTTGCTGTTTTTGCTGGTTTTTGTTATGACAGCCAATGATCCATGCCAAGCAAGCAAGGATGAGGTTTTGAGAGGAGTGTGAACAATGGCCTTTTTGCTGTTGTGTTATGTGCTAGTAGTTTAACATGATGAAAATGATGGTGAAGAACTGTGCAAGGCTTGGCAACCTTAGGGTTTTGGACAGAGTTTTCTTAGAGAAAAATGCAAAAGCAAAGTCAGCTTTCAGAAAGTGTCATCCTACTTCTGCCTTGGCCCCCCAAAAAGGTTTGTGTGGCTGCAGGTTTCAAAATGGTGAGAAGATTGTCAAGTGGTAATGGCCAGGTTTGAGTTATTTGGAAGCTTGGACAGAAAATGCAAAGTGCCCAGATGAGTCTCAATGAATCAGTTCTGTCATGTGATTGTGGTAGGCTGCTAATTTCATGACAGGAAATGGTGGTTTCTCTGCTGTTAGAAGCATGGCAAGGTTGGTCACTTTGTGCTTGGACAGGAAATTGGGAATGCAAAATAGCAGGGTAAGAGCAGTTAGCAGGTTTTTTTTTAGATGCAATGCAGGATTGGACTGGCTTTTTCTTCACAATCATGAAATTGATGTGTAATCAAAAATGCCATGCTTCAGTTCTTTTTGAAAATCCTTTTGACAGCCTTTTTTGTGCAACAGCAAAGTGAGATCTTTTTAGTGAGTCAGCCATGCTTTTTTTTTCTGCTGCAGTATGTTGCTACTGTCCTATGTGTGTGTCCATGACAGAAAAATGATGGTGCAAAGTCTGCTGTCATGGTACAAAGTAATGGCATGGAAGCATGGAGAAAACATGTACTTTTGCCCAATTTTAGCAACTAAGCATGGCCTTCTATTGTTGTTGGTTTAGGCTGCAAGATGAGGTCTCAAATGACAGAAAAAATGGGGTTTAAGTTTCTGTTTGGGAGTACAAAGTGTGGTATGGTGGATAGCATGGATAGTCATGGTGAATTTGTACTTTCCTTACAATTCAAGCAACCAAGTATGGATTCATGATGGGTGCAAGTACTGCATAATTTGAGCTTGCAAACACACTTAAAATGATATTTCTGAGCTGCTCCAATTGGCCAAATGTTAAAAAAATGTTTAAATCAAAAAGTCAACTCTTGGTCAAACTTGCATTTAAATAAGAAAAGTCAAAATATGCCATTTTGATTGGTGAAGTTTTGGCTCATGAAATTTATATTTTTGGAAAGAGGGGATCAAATGTGACTTGTAGGAAAAAACCCCACCAAAATTGGCCAAACGGTTTGAGAGATATGGCCCTTTGAAGTTCAAGATTTTCTGAAATCGATTCGATCATAACTTGCCAACCACATATGGGAATTGAGAGTTCTTGGACTTTTTGGAAATGGGAGAACAAGATCTTCAACTTTCATGTTGGGCAAAAATTCATTTGAGGCTTGTATCATGATGTAATTTTGAGGATCTAGACTTTCCATTTACGGCAGGTTTCAGTTACAGGCCCAGTTTCCATTTTGGGAAATTTTGATCTGGCTTCAAATTCTTCCATGATGGTGTTTGGCATGATGTATGATGACTATTTGGACATGAATGAACTCTCACAAACCAATTCCAATCATCCAATCACTGATCAAATGGTCAGTTGACCAACAGTTGACTTTTAGGGTTTCTGCCTGACTGAACCTCTTCTGATGAACTCCAAACCCTAATTCCTTGAGAACTTGACTTCAAATGATGTCCCAAGACATATGGACTCTTGATTATTGATCATGATGCCCAAATTCCACAAGAATGACCACCATCCACTGCTTTGACTGACTGTTGACTGTCTAGGGTTTTTTGACTGTCTGTGTATGAACTGATGACCTCTGAGCCTTCAACCCTTGACTTGAACACTTCAAATGGACCTCCAAGTCATGTGAACTTGTTGGGCAAACCCTAGGGCCTTGGCTCCTTGAGAATTGCACTTGCTTGCTTGGTTGACTGATCTCCTGATCAGTTTGACCTAATTTCTTGATTGGCTTGCACTTGAGGCAAAAGAGGCAATGCAATGCTATGCAATGGACCATGATATGCTATGACCTAATATGAAAATGTATGTACAATGATAGGTGCAAATTTGAGGTGCTACAGCTGCCCCTATTCAATCAACTGGGAACCTGAACGGATGAGAGCAACGGCTGTCAGACTTTCAGGGTAAACAGGGATTGAATACCAAGAACCGTAGAATTTGCACAATATAGGGATCCACCAATGGAAACGTCCACTGGGTTTTGATATTTATTACGGGGTATATATTTTTGGTTTTGTTTTTAAAGGGTACAGCCACATCCAGACATCGCAACGACGATGAATGGGGGAAAGAAATCACAACTAGATGCCAACGGACAACTAGGAAAAACTCAACGTTTACCAAGACCAACGGAGAGGTGACCAGACATTAATGAATGACTGGAAAAGATACGACCATACGTCAACAGACGAAATGGGAAAAACTCAACGTTTACCAAGACCAACGGAGAGGTAACCAAACATTAATGAATGAATGGAAGGGATACAACCATACGTCAACGGACGAAATGGGAAAAACTCAACGTTTACCAAGACCAACGGAGAGGTAAATCCACATGGGGATAGGTACAACTAGACGTCATAGGACGAATAGGAAAAACTCGACGTTTATCGACACCAACGGAGAGGAGGAAAACTTCACTAGGGAAGAAGGACACAACCAAATCATCAACGGATGACCGGGAAAAACTCGACGTTTATCGACACCAACGGAGAGGAGGAAACTCTACTGGGGAGAGTGAACACAACCAAATTATCAACGGATGATTGGGAAAAACTCGACGTTTATCGACACCAACGGAGAGGAGAATACTTCACTTGGGAAGGAGGACACAACCAAATCATCAACGGATGATCGGGAAAAACTCGACGTTTATCGACACCAACGGAGAGGAGGATACTTCACTTGGGAAGGAGGACACAACCAAATCATCAACGGATGATCGGGAAAAACTCGACGTTTATCGACACCAACGGAGAGGAGGATACTTCACTTGGGAAGGAGGACACAACCAAATCATCAACGGATGATCGGGAAAAACTCGACGTTTATCGACACCAACGGAGAGGAGAAAACTCTACTGGGGAGAGTGAACACAACCAAATCATCAATGGATGATTGGGAAAAACTCGACGTTTATCGACACCAACGGAGAGGAGGATACTTCTTCGGTCTGAATACCGGAAAATTGGCCTTGTGCCATGAGTACATCGACCTGATCGTCGGAAACTCCTTCGGTCTGAATACCGGAAAATTGGCCTTGTGCCATGAGTACATCGACCTGATCGTCGGAAACTCCTTCGGTCTGAATACCGGAAAATTGGCCTTGTGCCATGAGTACATCGACCTGATCGTCGGAAACTCCTTCGGTCTGAATACCGGAAAATTGGCCTTGTGCCATGAGTACATCGACCTGATCGTCGGAAACTCCTTTGGTCTGAATACCGGAAAATTGGCCTTGTGCCATGAGTACATCGACCTGATCGTCGGAAACTCCTTCGGTCTGAATACCGGAAAATTGGCCCTGTGCCATGAGTACATCGACCTGATCGTCGGAAACTCCTTCGGTCTGAATACCGGAAAATTGGCCTTGTGCCATGAGTACATCGACCTGATCGTCGGAAACTCCTTCGGTCTGAATACCGGAAAAACATGAGACATATTATCTAAAGCCGTCAAAACGTAGATAATACACTCGCATGGAAGATTATCCATAACCGGGTTGTAGGTTGTTAAATGAATAATCGACCGAAAAGAAAGGCATCTGGGTACCAGGCTAGGTATGCAAAAGATGACCAATCAAAAGAGGATAAAGTTGCTAACTCGGAGCAAGTATCCAAAAAGAAAGTGAAGACCCAATGGGGACAATACTGCTTGATCAAGGCAAGTATCCAGAGGGGAAAGAATATCAATATCACAAACCGGATACTGATAACTGCAAAGAGGGGATTACATCTACCGGTTAGTAGGTAGAAAACCACGGAGAAGTAACCAGTCATGCATAGGATGAATCACACAGGGTTAACTCCAACAAGGGGAGGAAAGTGGGATTTTACAACTACCAGCTAGTGGGTAGAAAACCACAAAGATAGGACTTACAGCTACCGGTTTGGTGGTAGAGGCCACAAATTCCGCTGAGGATGAAATGAATGAGTGCCGGTTAGTGAGCCACTATTCATTCATGCCCCAGGGCAGCACAAGAGATAGTCAATCAAGAAGCCAATTTAGGATCGATCCAAAAAGGCAGACTGAAACAAGACTCATCCTAATGAGGACAGAACTCAATAGGGAAAACCCATCCCATTAGGGAGGGAACGGAAGCAACCGTCATCCACGAGGATGTATCTCAGTGGGGAAATGGCAGGAAAAGATTGACACTTTCTGCTTAAGGGGTAGACTCTACATGGAGAGATTAGACACACCCATATCTGCTTAAGGAAAAAGACTCAAGCTGGCAAGACACTAACAATTGGGAGTAACACTGATGGGGATACCCACTCGACCGAGGAATCACTTGTTGGGAAAACACCAACCTCTCAACCATGCTGATGAACCCAATTCTGAAGCCGATCCAATGGCGCGATGCTAAACTCTTTCCAACAACCCAATCTCGGCTGGTCGCCACGGCCTAGGGCTAATGGATATGCTTGCAATGTTGATGCATGAGTTTTTTCTTGCTTTACACAATGCCCCATGATTATGGAAATGCTATGCACTAATGATGCGATATGCTATGCTTATCTAAATGATGAATGCATAAACACACGTCTCCTTCAGAGACAACACCGGGGAACTCCAGGAACTGTGCTGGGGAATGGTAAATCGACTTCACTGGGAGGAAGACTCAACCAATCTTCAGATAGGATAAACCCTGCTTTGGAGAACGTCTGTTACTTCGCTAGGGATAACCCACGCGATCCATGGGTAGAATCAACTCAGCTGGGGATGCAGATATCAGTCTACTACAAAAACCCGTCCAATCCACTGGTAGGATGAACTCTGCTGGAGAAATAAATACTACTCCATTAGGGACGACCCAACCAATCCATATGTAGGAGAATCACTGCTGGAGATGTATTTCATGAGACCCGCTCCACTCGGGGAACTTGCCGAGGAAAAAACACACCATTCTGCTGAGGAGAACGATCCTAGTGGAGAGATCAACCATAGTGGTGAGAGTAACAACTCTGTTGAGGATGATAACACGTCATATCATACTGGAGATGAATTCCCACAAACCTGCTTGGGATAGGCACTCACGGCCATACTGGAGATGATAGCGTCACAAAACCAATTGTTGGGGAACACACCAACGGTCTACAGATAAACTCCACTAGGGGACTCCCGGGGAAAATAGCTGCCAGGCGCTCAGCGGGGATTCTCAACTGGGGAAATCTGCAAGCATAGGCCTGCCGGGGAGAGGAGAAGACTGCTCTGCTGGAGAGAGGAACGCTAACGTCTTCAGCAAACACTCTGCTTGGGGAACTGCCCCACAAAAATATTTCAACAGCAACCTTGCTGGGAATGCCCCACGGTAGGGCTCAAACAAACCTATATTGGAGATGCCCCACAATAGGGCTAACAGGGACCTGGAGGAAGAATGTTGTACTGCCAGGAACATGAAGATAAACAACTTCAACCAACACTGCACTGAGCAAATTCACTGAGGAGAGACCATACGAGGTTCTGCAGGACAAAGATACAGTCATGCTCGAGATACGAACAATTGTCTTACCTGCTGGTAATCATACCACCCCCGGGAGAGCACCGTGGGTCTCCTAAGTATCCTTCCATCATCGTGAATGTTCACTTTGTTTAAGAACAATTTTTTTTGAAAATTTTTGTTTATTTTGAAAACAATGATACTTTATCAATTAAAAACATGCAAAACATTTGTTGAGTTGAAAACAAATAAGAGTGCAAATAATGGGATAAAAGCTCAAGTAGATGTAATGGAATGGTAGTCTGCAAAGGGCGAGACTCCATAGATCTGTACAAGTTTGAAATCGGTGATGTATATTGGAAGAGGGCTACATTGAACATAATGACCTTTCCTCTACCATTCTGAATTTTCGATGTATTCAGAGCTTCAGTCGACGACGAATCGAGAATTCCTGACGGATGACATATATAGAGCACAGTCTTGTCAAGGTGCAGTTACTTGCCAAATCCCTAATTTTTGCCTAGATTGCCCCAGTGTGAGGTGTTCAATCTAGCGGGATGCAAATTCTTTTTTTTTCAATGTCTCTAACTTTTGCCTGGATCGCCCTTTCGGGTTTTCAATCCACCGAGACGCTCCTTTTTGCCTAAGTCGCCCTTTGGGGTGTTCAACTCAGCGAGCTGTTTGATTTTTTTTTCTTTTTGTTTAGGCGAAGTATTTCTTGACTGCACCAGGATTCACAGGGCGAGTGAACTTCTTCATCCATTGTAGTAAGTGTCAGAACACTGCCTGAAGAGGCTCTTTTGACAACATATGGACATTCATAGCTTAGGGGTTCACTTGCCCCTGGAATCGGGTATAAAAGACAAGACTTTCTTGAGCACAAGGTTCCTCGGAACACACGAGGCTTGATCTTCTTGTCGAATGCTTTTTCACTCTTTGCTGATATGACTGACCATAACACATGGCAGTTGATCTCTTCTTTTCGATCGAATTCAGCATCAGTCAGCTTGGGACTTTGAGGGTGCTATTTCTCTTTTGTTTTTTTTCCTTTCTTTTTCTTTCTTTTGATTTCTTTTGATTTTGATTGATTTCTTTTCTTGATTTTGCACCCTCCTCTTTCTCTTTTTTCTCTTTTTTTTTTATAATGCCCCAGTTGGCTGTTCTGCTGATTCTCGAGATGCAGCTGAGTGATCTTCTTTTCTTGCTCAAGAAGTCGGGAAATCTCGTCAGGAATCCCTTCAACATCATCTTCGTCCACTTCGAATACAGGGAGTTCAAAATTGGGAGATGACGTCCGATCATTATGTTCAATGGGTTTGAGAAACAACCTGCATAAAGATTTTGATATGAAAAGCTCTTTGAAAATCAAACAAGACAATCGTTATGCAGATGAAAAGATTGCTTTTATTCTTGTTTTTTAGGTTTTTTGTGATCACCAATTTCATGCAAAAAACGAAAAGGGAAAACAATTGGAAAAACAAATGTTTAACATGAATTATTTGAATGAAAATATCATTGCACAAAATGTTGCCAACAATGTCATTACTTCCCCTTTTGGCATGGGAGAAGGGTTTTTAAACAAAGTGATTGTTACTCTGACTTATGAAAAACTGTAGAAAAGCCCACAGTGACCCAATTGTGGCAGACACCTCCAGGAATGATGAAATTGTTCAAATCCCCTGCGTCCTCTTCCAAGATAGCAGCATCATTTTCTTCAAGTTGATCGTCATGGATGAATCCTCCACTCTTGAACAAACCTTGCTCATTGCATGCCCCAGAATGGTAGCCAATGCCAGCCCGGGATCGGTTAACCAGGAATAAATCCATCAACAGTACAAAGTCTGGCAAATATCTCTCTGAGTTCACAATTCTCTTGCTCAGGATGATCCATCAATCTGGCAGAGATGGCTCTGGTATAATACCGGCAAAGTGCGTCTTCAAAATAAATGAAGATCGCAGGGTCAGACCACAGGACGGGAGACCGGAACAGAACCTGCTGATGCAAATGATGCATGAAGTGTTTATGCATATGCTTGTTTTTATTTCAAAGGAACTCGAGGGTTTTATTTGCAAACTTTGAAATATTTAGCATTTTGATCATATATGAGAATATCTCCTCAGATATATCAGGTGAAAAAATTTTCCCGGTTTTTTCATGTTTTGAAATTTTTTGCAAATAAACTTCTTTGAGTTCCTTGAAAATTTTCTTTTTTTGATTTTTTTTTCTGATTTTTTTCATTGCGTTTCTTTTGAAAAATAAATATGCTATGATGCACATGATGCAGACTGGACTGGCTGGTTGTGCAAACTCTGACTAGGTCGAAGCTTCAGTCAAGATCAGAACATAAATCCAACTTATGGTCAAACTGATCACACTATTGTCTGAACTAGAGTCACCAACAGAACCAAAGTCACCAACGGTACCTGTAATGAATAACCCTTCCCACTCACGGGCGTAGTCTAGGCCAGGGTAAGGTCGAGAGAAACGCAGCATAAATAACCTTTCGCAGAACATCATCCTGTGCACACCCGATGTATGCACCGATAATATCCCACCAGGGTCTGAACTGCTCGTGATGTCAATGTTCCGCTAAGTGGCGTACACCACCCGCTTCCCATGAATCACTCTATTCCTAGGTTTCCTAGATTTCACTCATAGCCTGGGTATTGGGCCTTTTACCTCGAGTAACTCCCACCCCAACAGAGAGAAACAGACAACCAGCCAGGTGAACAGATGAATATGAATGCAAACATAATTACAAACATAAATGCAAACAACAGACAATGAATGCAAACAGTAAATAATGAATGCAATAAATAAACACAGCACAAAGCAACCAAACCCTAACCTAGAGAGCGCTAGGAGAGACTCGCTTAGGGAAGACGGACCAGCACAAGTCAACTTCTCTATATTCCCCAGCGGAGTCGCCAGCTGTCGCATCGCGCGAAAAACCGGCGGGAAAAGAAAGAACAACAGAGCCGCCACCGTGCGTTATTTATCCCAAAAGAGGGAAAGGAAACGCTCAGAGTAAACCTGGAAAGAACATGGTCTCGCGACCAAAGAGAATGGGTTCGGGAGTCGGTTATGCGAAGGGAAGGTATTAGCACCCCTACGCATCCGTAGTACTCTACGGGATCCACGCACAAAAGGAAGGATAAATTGGTTGCTAAACACTGCTCAAACTCACACACACTGGCTGAAAGAGACAAAAGAAACTGACTGAAACTGACTCGGCAGGATATCGCATCCTGGGCCTACTTAGTCTATCAGGCATAGACATCAGAGTCGAAGTAGTTCGGACTGGGGAACAACACATGCTCGCTAGGATATCGCATCCTATGCATACGTATCTTCTCGGACGAGAGAAGAATCAGAGCATTCGTAGCTCGGCTAACACGCGCACAAACAAAACAAGACACAGGCAAAGGCAAACGTGGAGCCCGACTGCCAATCACTGGACTTATGTCAGCATCCGAACCAAAACACACACAAGAAGGCAAACGTGGAGCCTGAATGCCAATAGCTGGGCTTACATCAGCATCCGAACCAAAACAACACAACAGATAGACAGGGAGTCTGGGACTCAGCCTACAACTGTCAAACACAAACAAACAGACAGACAGCAAATGCTAAGGAGTCAGGGACTCGAGCCTAGCAAAGGTCAGACAACACACACAAAAAGAAAAAGGGCGCCCGGAGAGATCAGCTCAATCTCCTGCCTACATACTTCATCTGGTATGAAGATCAGGGCGATGTAGTTCCCCTACGCAGGGATAAAGGACTAGCCTAACCAAATAACAGAGGGAGACACAACTAGGGAGACTACGACTCGAGCCTAGATGTTATCATGCAAATCATCCCTAAGTTAAGGTTTCTAGCTAAATGGCACAAGGGCCAACCTATCCTAAGTATGGCTCACACAGGGAGCAAGCCACGCACACACTTAACTTACACAGGAAGCAAGCCAAGCAAAACCTAACTTGCACAGGAAGCAAGTCTAAACTAATCCTAACTTGCACAGGAAGCAAGTCAAACAATCCTATCTTGCACAGGAAGCAAGTCAAACAAGCCTATCTTGCACAGGAAGCAAGTCAAACAATCCTACAAGCACAGATAGCACACGCTATACACAAACAAGTGGCTCAAACAAGGGTTAGGTTTTAGTCAAGGGGTCATATCAACCTCAACAAACAAACCTCTGGAATGGGGTGAGTGTTGCTCTTAACCTTGCCATTGAGGGGCTAAGGTGAAGCAGATGAAAGGTGAGTGAAGATGAGACTTCACAACTCTTATCCCTGGCCTGGGAGAGCTCAAGACAAGAATGTGTGGGTTCAGAAAGTGGGAACCCTTCTACACATTTAAAACTGACTCAACTGTACAGTTGTACAAGATCTTGGGTTTGTATCTGCAATGCATCAACAAAGTGGTGTGAGCAAAGTAGATGACACACTGAATAGTGGGGGATAGATTGCATATCCCTACCTTCCACCAATTGCCTCTTCACTTAGGAGGTCTTTGACTCTGTACAAGGACAAATGTAAACAATCACAAACATTGCCTCTTAAGGAGGACTTCAGACAGTTGCCTGGCCAAGTAACAGGCCAGGTCTTCCAGACTACATGAAGTTAGGAAGTCATACCTCAATGCAAATTGCTTATACAAGCAAAGCAAAGCAAAAAGTTCACAAGGAACTAAGCAACTAAAAGCACCTGAAACAGTCAAGCAGATGTTAGTATGCAAGTTCAAACAAAACAAACAGAAATAGACACCAACAGTTAATTGGAGGCACATGGATGCATGTGAGCCAAGCCACCTACAAAACAAAGAGGTTAGACAATGATACTCGAGCAGGCTCAATCAAATTAATTGGTCTCAATGGCCATTTGATGGTCAACCTGAAAACACAAACTCAAAGGTGAGTAGCAGGACCACTAGGGCAAGCCTAGGGTCAAAAGTGAATGAGAAAGTCCAAACAGCAAGGGGTAAGTATCCAAAATCATGTTCAAACAATTAGGAAACAAAACCAATTGGGCTCACATCCATATCAATCACTATCATCATTTCATGAACCATTTAGGTCAAAACATGGCAAACAGAAGCTCACAGAAGTCAACAGCAAGACTTAACTCAAAAGCAATCTAAACATTTTCCAAAAAAATCACCAAACAAATCATGACTAACCACAACCCACAGCAGGGTAAGCATGTCAAGTTTCATCCCATTTGGACAAGTTTAGGAGGTCAAAAACATTTAATCGGGACTTTGTCAAAATTAAATCGAGCATTGTGTGAAAAATTACCCTAAGTGTCTAAGGGGACATGTTCCTACCCTAAATTGATTTCACACAAAAATCCCAGGTCTGAAAGATCAAAAAAAAAACCACATGAAACGCACAAGATGACATTTAATCGGTAGAACTCATAAAATCGGGATAAATTCACAAAATGGCCTAAAAAGTCAACAAAGTCAAACACTCATATTTTTTGTCATTTTTCATGTTCACATATTTATTTCATGTTAAGTAAAACAAGAATCAAAAATGAAAATCAAAATGGAAATTGTTAAAAGAAAACATAAAAAAAATGCACTTTTAAAAAAGGAAAAAAACACAAATGGGGGAGATGGGATTCGAACCCCTCCCCTTGGCAATTCAACTCAGCGCGCCCACCACTGGGCTGTGAGTCACTTGGTGATTCTTTTCTGCTTCTAGTCAGAATAAACCAAACAATAATTTTAAACCTAAAATGCGCGCGCCCTGGCACCATCTTCCTCCCCAAAATCAAACATATTTTTCAAACTTCACCAACATGTATCTTCCTCTACAGTGCACGAAATCAAATGAAACAAAAACCAAAATTCATCTATTTCATGTGCTTAACACAACCATGGTCATGAAATTCAAAATGGTGCACTGTGCATAAAGATACATCATGATGAACACAGAAACCCTAACCCCCTAGCAGCAAAACTCAAAATCACACACAAGCAAAATTGGATAAAAATAGGCATTCAATCATGTTCAGGGGGTTGAATGTAGCATTTCTCATTCACACGTTAAGACATGAAAACCACTCTATCAAGCATTTCGAAGGCAAGTTGCTAACCTGAACAGGGCAATGTTGAATGTGATGTTGGAGGTGCTTTTAATGGTGCTAAATGATCCCTTTAGCACCTTTGATGCTCCAGGAATGTAATGCCATTGAGAGTTTGCCTTAAAACCTCCTCAACTGTTCTGGCCAACTCAAGTTGCAAGTGTGAAAATGTGAGATTTGGATATGATGATTTAGTGATTACAGATGTGATTTTCTGTCTACAGTAGTTTCTATATGTTATATGGAAGGTATTTGAATGGATAGTTTACAAGGAACTTGGGGGAAATGATGATTTTGAAGATTTGGATTTTTGAAGTAGAAAGTGAGTTTTTTGGAAGAGGGATGAGGGTGGTTTGTTCTATTGGTTTGTTGGTTGCAACCAGTTTGGTTTTGACAGAGAAATGATGAGGAAGTATGGTCTCAATCAAAGCAAGGTTTGAAAATCAAAGATGCACCAAAGATGAAGTTTTTGGAAAAGTGAATGAAGTAGGTTGTTCTTTGTCAAATGCTTGTGTAATGTTCATTCAACATGATGGAAAGGTGTGTTGCTTTGTGTTGCTGGTAGTTTCTTGAAAAGCCTTTGCAAATGCCAAGAGGTGGTTTTTCTACTGTCGGCTGTTAGCAGTTTTTCTCATGACAGGGAGAATGGTGTTTCTCATTTGCTATTCTATGTTGCCTTTGGTTTGGCAAGGTTTTTGCTCTTGCTGCAGTTGGATGGTGGTAGCAGGTTTTTGGAAGAAAGGCCAAGGGTGTGTGGTAATGAGTGTAAGGTGGTTGTGTATGGCAGAAAAATTCCCACAGTGCCAAAGCAAGGTGGATCAAGACTTAATGAAAGAATGGTTGGACTGCTAAGTTATGTTGGCTGCAGACATGTCAGCAAAATGATTTGATTGCTTAGTGGTAGGGCAGTGTTTGCTCTTTTGTGTTTTTGACAGCCAAAATCCAATGCCAATAGCAGGGTCATTTTTGAATGAGTGTGGTTTGCTGTTGGTTTCTGTTGCAAGGCAGGGTGTATTTGGAAGTTTGGAAAGAAGAGAATGGAAAATGCCAAGTCAGGTCAGTTAGGCTTTTTGCTGTTTTTGCTGGTTTTTGTTATGACAGCCAATGATCCATGCCAAGCAAGCAAGGATGAGGTTTTGAGAGGAGTGTGAACAATGGCCTTTTTGCTGTTGTGTTATGTGCTAGTAGTTTAACATGATGAAAATGATGGTGAAGAACTGTGCAAGGCTTGGCAACCTTAGGGTTTTGGACAGAGTTTTCTTAGAGAAAAATGCAAAAGCAAAGTCAGCTTTCAGAAAGTGTCATCCTACTTCTGCCTTGGCCCCCCAAAAAGGTTTGTGTGGCTGCAGGTTTCAAAATGGTGAGAAGATTGTCAAGTGGTAATGGCCAGGTTTGAGTTATTTGGAAGCTTGGACAGAAAATGCAAAGTGCCCAGATGAGTCTCAATGAATCAGTTCTGTCATGTGATTGTGGTAGGCTGCTAATTTCATGACAGGAAATGGTGGTTTCTCTGCTGTTAGAAGCATGGCAAGGTTGGTCACTTTGTGCTTGGACAGGAAATTGGGAATGCAAAATAGCAGGGTAAGAGCAGTTAGCAGGTTTTTTTTTAGATGCAATGCAGGATTGGACTGGCTTTTTCTTCACAATCATGAAATTGATGTGTAATCAAAAATGCCATGCTTCAGTTCTTTTTGAAAATCCTTTTGACAGCCTTTTTTGTGCAACAGCAAAGTGAGATCTTTTTAGTGAGTCAGCCATGCTTTTTTTTTCTGCTGCAGTATGTTGCTACTGTCCTATGTGTGTGTCCATGACAGAAAAATGATGGTGCAAAGTCTGCTGTCATGGTACAAAGTAATGGCATGGAAGCATGGAGAAAACATGTACTTTTGCCCAATTTTAGCAACTAAGCATGGCCTTCTATTGTTGTTGGTTTAGGCTGCAAGATGAGGTCTCAAATGACAGAAAAAATGGGGTTTAAGTTTCTGTTTGGGAGTACAAAGTGTGGTATGGTGGATAGCATGGATAGTCATGGTGAATTTGTACTTTCCTTACAATTCAAGCAACCAAGTATGGATTCATGATGGGTGCAAGTACTGCATAATTTGAGCTTGCAAACACACTTAAAATGATATTTCTGAGCTGCTCCAATTGGCCAAATGTTAAAAAAATGTTTAAATCAAAAAGTCAACTCTTGGTCAAACTTGCATTTAAATAAGAAAAGTCAAAATATGCCATTTTGATTGGTGAAGTTTTGGCTCATGAAATTTATATTTTTGGAAAGAGGGGATCAAATGTGACTTGTAGGAAAAAACCCCACCAAAATTGGCCAAACGGTTTGAGAGATATGGCCCTTTGAAGTTCAAGATTTTCTGAAATCGATTCGATCATAACTTGCCAACCACATATGGGAATTGAGAGTTCTTGGACTTTTTGGAAATGGGAGAACAAGATCTTCAACTTTCATTTTGGGCAAAAATTCATTTGAGGCTTGTATCATGATGTAATTTTGAGGATCTAGACTTTCCATTTACGGCAGGTTTCAGTTACAGGCCCAGTTTCCATTTTGGGAAATTTTGATCTGGCTTCAAATTCTTCCATGATGGTGTTTGGCATGATGTATGATGACTATTTGGACATGAATGAACTCTCACAAACCAATTCCAATCATCCAATCACTGATCAAATGGTCAGTTGACCAACAGTTGACTTTTAGGGTTTCTGCCTGACTGAACCTCTTCTGATGAACTCCAAACCCTAATTCCTTGAGAACTTGACTTCAAATGATGTCCCAAGACATATGGACTCTTGATTATTGATCATGATGCCCAAATTCCACAAGAATGACCACCATCCACTGCTTTGACTGACTGTTGACTGTCTAGGGTTTTTTGACTGTCTGTGTATGAACTGATGACCTCTGAGCCTTCAACCCTTGACTTGAACACTTCAAATGGACCTCCAAGTCATGTGAACTTGTTGGGCAAACCCTAGGGCCTTGGCTCCTTGAGAATTGCACTTGCTTGCTTGGTTGACTGATCTCCTGATCAGTTTGACCTAATTTCTTGATTGGCTTGCACTTGAGGCAAAAGAGGCAATGCAATGCTATGCAATGGACCATGATATGCTATGACCTAATATGAAAATGTATGTACAATGATAGGTGCAAATTTGAGGTGCTACATAAAGGCATGCGACCTAGTTGCTCTTGAACTCCTTTAAGCATGGGTATGTCCTAGTTCTAAGTCCTTTCTCCTTTTGCATTAGGTTCACACAAAACAAAGACAAAACAAAGACAAAACAATCACAAGAAAACAATATATTTATATACAATAATGAGCTCAAATGAGCAAAAGGAAAATGTTATAAACATAAAATATGGGCTCAAGTGAGCAAAATGAAAAGCAATATGAATAAATGAGCAAGAAATAAAGTGCATTAAAGTAAATTGCAAGAACCTAAATGCTTGAATTTAAAGTTAGTAGTTAGTATGGTTATGTTAGTTTGTCATAAGACAATGTAGCACTATGTTAAGCAATCGTAAGTGGACTAATGTAGTAGTCACACCTATCTGAGACCGGTCAATAAAACTATAGGAAAATAAACACAAGTTAGAGATCATGACTAGTAAGCCAAGCTCTAAAAACTTATCGTGCCAAAAGAATAGAGAAAGGCCTTGTATGGACTTTAGGTTTTTTGCTTGACCAAGAAGCAACCTATCTTGGACACAAAGCAACTCACTTGATCTTGGATCAAGTTGAGTTTGATTTGGATCGAAGAAGGTTAAACCTCTCATTTGTCAAGACCAACCATAAGACATTAACTCATTGGCCAAAAATAAAAAGAAATGGGATGAAAATGAAATGGATGGACAAAGAAATCAAGCATCAAACACAATTGATTAAATATGAACCAAGTCATCATCAACCAATGCTAACCAGAAGAGAAATGAAGATTACAAGTCAACAATTCAAACATATTTTTTTGGTATTTTTTGAATTAAAAATAAATGCAAAATAAAATAAACAAAATATGGTCAATCCTCAAATTCAATTCAAATCAACTTCAACAAGTCCAATAAAATTCTCATAGGTCTAACATGGTCAAACAAACTCTGACAAATTTTCTCAATAATTTTTGAAACCAGAAACTATTTAAAACAAATGAAAACCATGAAAAATAACACAATATGAATTAAAATCTCAAATAAATCTCAAATCAAATAAGAAATTGATGAGACTATCTTTCATTGACTTATCATGATCCATATGGGTTAAAGAAAATATTTTTGGATTTTTTCAAATATCAGAAAGTATTTTAAAATGAATTCAAACCATTAAAAAACCAAATAATTCACAAAAAATATTAAATGAAGTCACAAAAATAATTAAAAATCAAAATATGAAACTAGATTTTTCAAGAATTTTTTTGGCATTGGTCTCATATTTTTGTGACTTCAAATAAAATATTTATGAATTTTTGAAAATAAAAGGAATAAAATGAAATTAAAACAAAAATAAGAAAATCAGGAAAATCCAGCGCCCTCAGATGGTTTCATTAATTGACGTGGCAATGATCATGTGGCTCAGAGGCGCGGATACACGAAACACTTGAGTCAAGCGCGCTACACTTTGCATTAAAACAAGTTAACATAATGAAAGACCATGATTAAAACGTTTCAGCAAGATCTAATGGATGGGAGGCTACCACGTGGGGATGGTGGTGGAAACCACCATCTTCTCCGGTGATCTAACCAGATTCGGCCACCACGCGCAGGAAATCAAATGGAAATGAAAATGAAAAATGAAGGCATCAAAATGAAGCTGAGGTGATGTACATCACCCCTGTAACCATGGGTCATCCTCATACTTCCTATTTAAAGAGAAACATGAGCTTGAAGATCATGGTACATGAATTGGAATGGCACGATTTGCACAATTAAGACCACCATTGGCCTGCGTCATGCATGAGGACTTTAGAAAACAGCACAAACCAAAGAAATTCACATCATATTGCAAGATCTAGATCAAGAAAGTTTGGTGTTCTACCTCTGAAATGCAGCTTCAAACAGCACGAGTTGTCCAAGCTCTTGATCTACTTTTTCTCTGGCAGTGTGATGATGATGCTAGGTCAAGGAATTGAGCATTGAAGATCAACTAATGATGTTGAAATTCAAGCTTGAAAAAGAGAAAGAAAACTGAAAATTCCTTTAGTGAGGGTTTGGTTTCCAATTCAGCAGCACTTCAGATCTCCACTTGGTTACCATTTGAATGAGGATGCACTCTTATTTATAGCTGAAATGTGATGCAAGGCAACGCTTCCCTCGTGTGCATGAAGTTTGAATCCTCATTGCATGGGTCTGTACAAGCGCATGTGAGGCCCAAGAATGAATGAAAACCCATGCTGAGATCAAATGGAAGTGACTTGGACGTTCACAAGGGGATGTACAAGCTTGCACGTCAAGTTATAATGTGAAATACAAAAATGAACAGAAACATAAAGCTCTTTGAAACTCCTACATGGAAATTCAAAAAAATTAATGTGAGTAATGGTTGGAAAGCCCTTGAAATAAGGAACAAAAGTCATGTTGGGAAAAAATTCATTTGGAGTTTGGATTTTTAAGAAAACTTGCTATGAAGGTTTGGGTACAAAACATGTCTAGGTTCCCCTTTGAATTTTTTTACCAAAACCAAGCCTCTTCAAGCCCTTCTATTTAAATTATGAATGCCTCAAATGGAAAAACCTCCAACATCAAAGTTGTAAATATCTTCAATATGATCAATTTAGACTTAAATTATGCATCATTTGGAGTTTTCATGAGAAAGTTATGGGCACTTGAAGTTGGACATTTTTCAAATTCAATGACTTAGGTCCAAAGTGACCTATAATGTTTTGTATTATCACATGTGTTTCTCTTAGGATTATGAAATTTTTCCCAACATAACATTTTAAGTAGACATCGTAAGATTTCCAATGCAATTGGTATCACCTCAAAATCATAAAAATTAAGGAAGTTAGGTCCTTGGGAAGTTGACCAAAAATTAGGGTTTCAGTCAAAATGACCTATAATGTTTTGAAATTAAAGATTACCTTCAAAGTTTCAAATGGATTTTTGATGAACATGAAAGTTGTTCATATGGTTCTTAAGAACATGTTTTATCTTGGGATCATCTTCATTTGACAAATACATCACAAGTTGTGTCTCAGTGATCCTCAGTTTAGTCAGATGACTTGACTGGTCAACTTTTCAAGGCCAAACTTCCAATCTTGTTGAATGAATGATTAAGGATCCTCACATAAGCTCATATGTGCATAAAATAATTAATGAAAGAACTTCCCTTAATTGAATTTGACCATAGGTTGAGGTTGCTTCATGAGCAAGGCACAGTCAAAGCACAATTGAATTAAGGTTTCCTTGGGAAACAATCCTCAAGCCCTTTGGGTTATCTTGATCAAATTGGCAAATTGAGATACTTGGGAGACATATATGATGATTAGGAACTTGGTGGACCATTGTCATGTTCTCATCTTCATCTAGCCACTTCATTGTGCTTAGGAGCCTCCTAGGAGCATGAGAGCACATGATCACTTGAGCTTCAAAACAAAAAGAGTTAGTGACATATTTTTGTGCTTTTGGTTAGTAATCAAAATAAGAAAAGCAATAATATACAATACAAGTATGCTTGGTGGTCTCAAACCAACTCACACAAGTCCCACCCCTAGGGTTAAGGAGCCAAACATGCTATGATCCTTGAAGCAATGCACTGAGCTATGATATGATGCTATGAGGGATCTTAGGGTCAAAATTAGGGTCTTACAAGTGCGTATTCCAACTCCTCTACATCTTGGTTAGGGAGAGTTAATGGCTCAGCCACAACCATAGACATAGGTCTCTCACAAGCATACGGCACCTTCAACTCCAAATCTCTCTTCTTCACTCAAGAAGTGTAAGCTTCCAACGCTACACAATTGCACGAGCCAAGCTCAGATCTTCCTTTTCTATGCACTTTATGCCAAGCATGTACCATTTTATGCTTCAATTGTTGGGGATCTTTACCCTTTTGATAGAAAAGACCCTCTAACTAAGTGTTATTAGTTTGTCTCTCAAGGGGAACCCAAGTTGACGACGAGCCAAAGAAGGGTTGTAGTTGATTCCTCCTTGTGTACCAATGAGAGGCACATTAGAGAATTCACCACAACTATCAATAATATCCAAGCTACTCAATGAAGAATCATACCAAACAATATCATCATTAGTGAGGGATATAAGTCTCTGAGACCACCGTAGACATTGTTTGTTCTCCATAAAATCAGGCGTATGAGGCAAGTGCGAAATAAACCACTTGTACAGAAGAGGAACATAGCACACAATAGTTCCACCACTTTTATAATTCCTTAGATGCAAAGAGAAGTACACATCACCTAACAGAGTGGGCACGAGATTCCCAATCAAGAAGATTCTAATGGCGTTAACATCAACAAAAATGTCAATGTTAGGGAACAAAGTTAAACCATAGATGAGCAACACGAAGATGGCTTCAAAATCATCCACACTACCGACTTGAGCAAAGGCAGTAGATTTCCCTACGAGAAACTCAGAAGTCAACCCAAATATTCCTTCTTTCTTCACCCAATGAGCCTTAATATCAGACTTCTTCAGATGAAGAGCTTCAGCTATAAGATGAGATCCGGGAATCTCCTCCAATCCACTGAAGGTCACTTTGTTAGACACAGGTATTCCCAAGATATGGGCATACTCCTCTAACATGGGCATAAGATAATAATCGAGAAAAGTGAAGCAACGGTAGAGAGGGTCATAAAACTGAACCAACATACTCAAGAGTCCTTCAACTACATCAGCAGATAATACAGATAGAAGCTTCCCATGACGTTGCTTGAAGTCCAAGGGATCTAATACAAAAGATGATAGCTTCCTTAACTCTTTCAAGTCGGGACATCTGAAACTTTACTTCTTAGTGTTCCTTCGTCTACAATCCATGATCTGAAAATGTTTGCAAATAAAACCTCAGTTCCTTGAAATTTATTTTCTATGTGATGAATGTTATGATGCGCATGAATGCATGAATGCATCACAAATAAGGGATCACATACAAGGTAAACAAACAAAGGTCAAGGGATGAATCAAGTCATTGTCAAGATCAATCATCCATTTTAGTGGATTATGGTTTTTAACTTATCAACACCCAAGTTCCATTGATATTGACAAGACATGATTGGATCAACCAAGAATCAAGGGTTTGTTATGAGTCACGAGCATGGAGTCAGGTTAAGAACCATCCCAAAGGAGTGTACTAAGGATAAAACTTGTAGATCATGTTCTAAAAAGTTCCCAGAGTCTTAGTTCCATCTATCAGATATTATAGGTTAGGTTGACTGACTCATCAACCCATAATATTCTCAAGAGAAACTCGTCTGAGTGTATTGTCGGGTAACAACTGTTATCAAGTCTACACCTGAACAGTCTCCGCACTACGTCCTAAATAGGCCAAGTTGGGTTAAATTTTCTACGGTTCTCAGCTTCTCGGACCCCAAGTCAGAGAAAGTAATGCCTAACCACAAATAACTTGTGTGACATTCATCACTCCAAAAGGATCTCCACTGAGTAGATGGGTATCAAGCTAACTTGTTAAGGACTTACTCCACACAAGTCGAATATGACTATACCATCCTCCTATCTTAATTGCACTCAAGTTCGGGTTAGAACCTATCTCACCACTTAGAGATCACCAATCACAACAAGCAGATTATATCATACAAACAAATATACAAACATCAGATATACAATTATATACACATAAAAAAGTAGGCTAAACCCACTGAGGATTACTCCCCAGCAGAGTCGCCACTTAATTTCTGTAGTGGTAAATTTGTGACCATTAATCTATGGATAAACTTAACGTCAATAAAACCAGAGTCGCCATCACCCTTTTACTGTTTCCAAAGGAAAAGGGAAAAAGTACGAACAATACCCAAGGATAAGAAGTTTTCAAATCAAAAATAATAAAAGGCTAGAGATTACAGGTAAGAGGGTTGGTTACAAATAGGGAATGTATTAGACCCCAAAGTGTCTTAGGTACTCCTAGGGAACCCTTTTTTATGTGTGTATATGTTTTAGTATAAAATGATGTTTGCAATAAATAGGGTGAGGGGATGAGAAAATAATTCATTAATTATATTTTTGTGTTTGACAAGACCTTCAGACTTGTGCCTACGTACCAACATAAAAATGAGGGATCAAAACCTCGTAGTTCGTGGTAACAATTTCAAAATGAGTGGATTGCTTTTAATAAAAGTTTAAATTTAAAAGAGGCACAAAAGGGACTAAAAGAGTTTGAATGTGTGTTAGTTCTTTTTTTTCTTTTGAAATTTTAAGTCAATATGATTAGATTCATTTACAAGTTTGATTTAAGAAAAGAGTTTAAAATGCAATGGCATAAGGCCAAAGTTTCTAATTTGCAATGAAGTCTAAGTTTAAAAATCACAAGCAAAGAAGATTTTGTAAAGAGGGAGAGATTTGAAATTTAAGAAGTGGGAGGAGATGAAAAGACTAATCCTAATCAAAAATTTAAAAGTTAAGAGTTGAAAAGATCTGACCAATGGGACGCAATCCAATAGACAAGAATGTCATATAGAAACCCACTTTTCCTTTAGACTTTAGAATCAAGCAATATCAATAAGCAAGCAAGATGAAGATCAAGGCATCAAATAAAGATAGCCACATCCAAGCTAGTAACTTCATAATCTTCCCCATGTATCAAATGACATACTTCTTGAATGGATCAGAATAAGGCATTAGACACAGGTTCAAAGTAACATTTGCATCAAGACCATGTTGTAGATGAAATCAAGTGGATCCCAATACTTGCATCAGATGAAAGCTCACATCACAATGACTTGGTTTTAGAAATGTTGGTATTGGCCAAGTTCTTTTGCATAGGGAGTGTTGCCTAATTCTAAGTCCAAAGCTCAGATCAAATCCAACAGTCCACACAAACATTTTTAGGGGTTTTTGTTGTTTATTAAGTATTTTAAGTTCCTAAGACCACAAACACAAACAAGATACACAAACAAGTATATACAATCACAATATATAGCTCAAATGAGCAAAGTGAAAATTACATAAACATAAACTAGTTAAATGATATGTATAATGACAAATGATAAATGGCTTGAATCTAAAGTGCATAAAGTAAATGACTTGAAATTAAAAAGTTAGTCAAATGTTAGTTGATTAGAAGTTAGTGGAGTTTTCCTTTTCCATTATTTAAGTCATCCTTTGGAGAACACTCAACCCTCTATTCACAAGCATGGATCCTTGAACCAAGAGATCTTCCAAAGGAAGGAAAAAAGGCCAAGTTTCCATACAATACCATGAAAGGGGAGAGACTTACAATCTCATTACTAGAATGATATGCGTTTTGTGTCAAAATTTAGCGCTATGTTAAGCAATCATAATTGGACATATGTAGAAGTCACAACTATCTGAGGTCGGGCAATAATTTTTTTGGTGTTAATGCATGTTAGAGATATGGTATAATGAACCATACTCCTAAAACATACTGTAGCGGTGTATTCGTCGCTATATGATCTATCGATTAAATCATAAGCTAGAGATACAATGAAATTTTCGAGTCGCCACCGCACTTTTATTTATCCAAAGGACTGGCTAAAAAGCGAACAAAAGCCTAAGAAGTTTTACACGTAGAAAACTAATAAAAAGATCAGAGATTCTGGGTAAGGGGTAAATTACGCAATGGGAAGGTGTTAGGCACCCACTACGTCCTAGGTACTCCTAGGGAGCCCTTTTCACACTTGTTATGCAAAAATTATTATTTGTTATGACATAAATATTGTGCAAACATGATTGGGATGGTGAGAAAAGAATATACAATTTTATTGGGTTATTGGGTTTTATTTATTTTTGTGTTATTGGGTTCGAACGGATGAACCCGTTGCCTACGTACCTTCCATCAAAGGTAAGGATCAGAACGCCGTAGTTCGGCTAAAAGATTTCCAAAAGTTGGTGGATTCAGTTTTAAACACAAGCACTGAGGCTTTTCATTATCAATGGGAGAACACTCGACCAAAAACAACATCCACCACGCGAGGATAGCTTCGACGTACGAGAGGGGTTAGCCCTGTTTGAAGTACGGAAGTCTTACTGTCGACTCACTAAGGATAGGCAAGATTTACATCAACCACAAAGATAATTGAAACCTATGGCTAATGCATGAAAAGATTAACAATGGACAAAGCCAAAACAATTGAATGAGTGAAGTTAATTGATTGTGATTATGAAAATGGAGTCAAAGTATGATTAAGATTGATTCAAAAGAAGTATTATGAAATGAGTTTGAAAAAAGTCAAGGACTTGAGTCCAGGTTTTTAGTTAGAAAACATGAAGATGTTTGCACAACACTTATGTCAAGTTTGAAAGGTAAAGTGTGAAAAGTCTAGGACATAATGGGGATGAATGGATGAATATGGATAGTAAAACTTCTTAGAAGGTTCACTTCTTGACATCATATAGCAGATGATTCAAGTGTGTCCTTTGGAATAGCAATTAATAATAATAAACAAGCAAAGCAAGCAAAAGCGGATATCAGACGCCAATCAATGGTCTTATACCAATCTCCTAAAACAAAACGGGATATCAGATGCCACTCAATGGTCTTACACTAATCTCCACAGGCAAAGAAATAAAAAGCGGATACCGGATACCAATAGATGGATTTACACCAGTCTCCTAAAACAGAAATGGATATCAGATGCCACTCAATGGACTTACACTAATCTCCTCAAAAGAAAAACAAAAATGAAAATATGGAAAGTCAACTGCCAATCTATCTGGACTTAGGTTAACTCCACAGTATGCTCACAGGAAATCCAATGCCACATTACAGGGACTTACAATGGATCCTCACATACAAGAACAAAAGCAACAATATGATCACAGGAATGCAAATGCCAACTTACAGGGACTTATAATTGCAACCTCTCACACAAACAGATGAACAAACTATGATCACAGGAAAGCAGATGCCAACTTACAGGGACTTATAACTGCAACCTCACATACAAAACCAAACAGATCAAAACATGATCACAGGATAACAGATGCCAACTTACAGGGACTTATAACTGTATCCTCACATACAAATCAAACGGATGATATGAGTGACCAACGAGGTCTTACACTCTATCCTTCCATATCATAGGAGCAAAGGCCAAAAGAGATGGGCTTACAATTGTCCTCAATGGGCAAACAACAATGATAAAAGTCACACAGACAAATGATATGATCATGCACTAATGGCAATTGATGATGATGATAAATGCATAGCATACAGGCAAACAAGTGCACATGAAGCAATCAATCAATCAATGAATATCAAACAGCACACTCTATAGCCAAACAATGGGGGCTCACACAAGAGGGTTTGACTTTGAAAGTCCACTGTAATAGGTGAAGGTCGCTCTTAACCTGGCCATTGAGGGGCTCAGGTGAAGCAGATGAAAAGGAGATGAGGGGTGTGCCTCATTGCTTCTATCTCAGATCAGAGAGAGCATCAAATAGAAAGTGGGGGAGTTCAGAAAGTAGGAACTCTCTCCACATTATTGACTCGATTAGATCTTGGGTATTTATCTCAATGCTTCAACCATGTAATGGGAGCAAAGAGAGGACACACTGAATAGTGGGGGATAGATTGCTTATCCCTACCTTCCACCAATTGCCTTACTTGAAGGAATTTTCCTGCTTGGGACAAATATAAACATACACAGGCATTGCCTCTTAAGGAGGACTTCAGACAGTTTGCCCGGTCAAATAACAGACCGGGTCTCCAGACTACATGAAGAAGAAAGGTTTATACCTCAAAGCAAATGCTAAAAAGCAAAGCAAGCAAGTTCAGAGAACTTAAGCAACTAAAGTACCTGCAAAAGTCAGACCAATTAGTAAACAGATCAACAGTCAAAATCAAAAGGAAATAACCCAATATTCAACCACAGAGGGATCAATTGTGCAAGGCACAAAGACTCAAGCATATGAGTCACCTACAAAACAAAGGTTAGCACATTAAACAATCAAAATAAAACACATTTGAATGATCCTCAAGGCATTGGTGCTTAACCTGAAACAGATGAACTCAACATAAGCTTAGAAGACCACTAGGACTAGCCTAGGGTCAAAGATGAAAGAAAAAGTCAAGGCAGCAAGGAAAAGTCAACCTAAACCAAGTCTAAACATTCAAGAAGCATTCTCAATTGGATTCATAATAAAATCATGCATCATGGTCATTTCATATGCAAAAGGATGCAAAGCATGGCAAGAGAAGCATACAAAAGTCAACAGCAAAGACTTCATTCAAAAGTCAACCCAAACAATCTCAAAAATTATGAAATAAATCACATTCAATCCTAACATCTAACATGGTATACATGTCAAATTTCATGGCATTTGGATGAGAGGAAGGCAGTCAAGTAAAATCATGAAGTCAAACCAAATTCAAGTAAGCATGGTGAAAGTCAACAAGCATGGGTCAACTTCAAAAAATCATATCAATTTGAAAACAGAAGAGAAATGAATGAGATTAACACCAATGGAGAGCTTGAGATGTCTAGTTATCACATATGAAATTTCATGGTCATACAATAAGATATGAGAATTTCATAAAGGATATGGCAATGTGTAGCACAAAAAGTCAACAAATGACCAAGTATGGAAGAAAATTCTCAATCAAATGGAAAACAGCATGATTAAATCCAAGAAAATTCATACACAAACTAGACATGTGATAGATGATTCATGCAAAATTTGAGGTCAATTGGATAAGAGGAAGCACGTGAACAAAAATTGGGAAAATACATGATCATGGCATAGCACCAAATGTAACACATAACTTCAGAAAATCATAACTCTCAATCCACAAATGATAAATGCACAAACTTTATATGGAAATGAAGATCAATGTGTCTAGTTTCTCCACAAAAAATTTCAAGCTCATTGGATGCAACATGAGTATTTCACAATTGAAATGGCACAATGTATCATTTTGGCATACATGTTGAAAAATCATTTATCATTTAAAATCCAGCCACTGAAAAATTAATTAAAATTCACAATAAAATAATAGACTCATTCATGAGTTTAATGCAAAAAATCTCACAATTTTTGGAGTTAAAATGAATTAGAAATGAATTATGGAAATTGGATGAATAATTGATGAAACATGAGCAAATAAGCATGAACTAGTGGTCAACAAAGGTCAACGCAGTGGCAAAGCTGTAATATTGAGCTCACTAATTAAAACGGCGCCGTTTCAGGGCGCCCCAGGAAATGTTCTTATTGGCTACTAGCCAATGGAACAGTGACGAGCCAATGGCAGCTCATGTTTCTGGGTTTTACAAAACCCTAAGGGCTTCTAACAGCACACAAACTTTAATCATGCAAGCATCAAACATAAACACAAACAACTCATCCAGCAGCAATAATCCAACAGGCCATGCAACAACTATCATCATATAACATCAACCAACATTAGAACAAGCATGCTCAAAAGCATCATGAGAAAATTCTGGACAAGGTTATGTTCATATAACAGCAGCATATCATTATCCACATGTTATCATCAATCAATATCAATTGAAATTCCAACAAATAAACAACCAATCAAACAGCATTCAAACATGATTCACATGGATTTTCAGGACAAATTCTCAAGGAGTTTCAAAACTGCGGCAAGGTTTTGTCAGCATGTGCTCATCAAATTCATCAACAGATCAAGTAACACGATACAATAGCATGGCCATGGAAATGTTCATAATGCAACCGAACAACAGCATACAACATGTTTCAAAACTGCAGCAGGGTTTAATCAAGAACAGCATTCATCATCATGAACTCATTCAAAAAATAAGCATCAAGCAAGCAGCATGGTTGATAGCATAACAGCAGTCATTTTCAAACAGCATCATCCATTGACATGAGCAAAAACATCCAGCATCAAACAATCGAGCATGGCCATAAACATTAACAGCAAAACAACATGATCATGGGAGTTTATCTGGATATAACATCAGGTTTGAACAGCAGCATTGGCATTCAGCATTCAAACTCATGTAACTTCATGCAATTGATCAAAATGAAGTCCAACAAACAAACTCAAAACAGCAGGGCAATGCATCAAGTTCATCATTAATTTACAGCATGGCGGATAGCACAGCAATAACAATATGTTCATGCAAATACAAGCAACAACAGCCAATGAACTTCACAATTTTTCTGGATTCTCATGCATACCTTAGGGTTTCTACTAGCAGCCAACATACATCTTCATGTTTAACATTAACATCAAACAGGTTTCGAGCACAAACACAATGGCATGGTATAATGAATATCAAGCAAACATTAACCAATCAACCAAACAAACATGGAAATCCTGGACAGGGTAAGTTCATGTAATAGCAGGGCAATGGTTCAAACTCATGATTCAACAACACTCAACATTCCAATCATCATGGCAATGAGACAATAATGATCATTCAACAACAGACAAACAAATAAACCAAACACAATCCATGCAAATGTGCTGGAAAGACAAATAGGGTTCATTATAACAGAAGCAGATGTTCATCACCTTCATGAGTTCAAAATTTCCACATGCCCAGAAATCAACCATATGCATATCAATAGCTTCATCCAACTAAGCACAAGCATTATATGGCAAGGGTTTTCATGAAATCACAACCATGTGAGCAAATCGAAGGAAAATAACTTCAAGCATGAAAAATGAAAACCATGTTTCTCTCAGCATAACCAACCATTTCAAGCAAATGAACACTCATTAGAATCAGCATCATGTAATCTATCTAAAGCATATCATGGCATAAAGAAAGAAGAGATCGAGATTTTTACTTGGTTATGAAGGAATGGATGAAACAGTGGTATTTTGAGGTTGCTATATTCGAACAGATGGCCTTTGTGCTTTGCAATGTTGAATACTTGAAGAAGGTAGGTTCAAGGATGCTTAGAAAACCTCGCAGCTCCAACTGCCATGGTTGTGTGCTTTGAAGAACAGGACATGAAGGGAAGGTTCCAGCTAGTGTTTGATGGTGGAAATGTGCTCAGAAATAGGTCTAGATGAAGAATCAATCAAGGTTTGCTCAAGGGTCTTTGTTGTTTTGAGCAGAAAATCCCAGTATGCAAATTTGCAAGAAGGAGAGGGAGTGTATTTTCTGTCGTGTGGCTGCAGTCTAGGGTTACCAAATGGGCAGAAAATGACTTATATATCACCTGTTTAGAGTTGGATTAGGGAGTGCTAATCTTGCTTAGCTTGAATGAGTATAATTGCAAACTTGCTAATTTTGGACAAAGTGGAAAATGGGGGGTGGTATGGTACACGAATGGGCCTGGAAAGGCTGCAGAAGGACAACATGTTTTGCTGTTTTTGGTTGTACATGAAAGGTTGTACCTTGCTTCTACTTATTGAAGCCATTTTGCAAAATTGCCAAGTTTGCATTTTTATCCAAAATTGTGGTATGGTAATGAAATGTGCATGAATTAGGACTTGAGGCAAGTTTCAAATGTGATTTTAAACCTTTCCCAATTGGCCAAATCAAGAAAAAGTCAAAGAAACAAAAAGTCAAAGTTTGGTCAAACTTTGAATTTAAATGCAAAAGGTCCAAAAATGCCATTTTGAATGGTAAGGTTTTAGGTCATGAAATTTATATTTTTGGAAAGAGGATGAAAAATGTGGTTTGTAGGAAAAAACCCCACCAAATTTGGCCTTATGGTTTGAGAGATATGGCTTGTTGAAGTTCAAAAATTGGTGAAAATGATTTGATCATATCTTGACAACCATACATGGGATTTTGATGTTCTTGGACTTTTTGAAAATGGGAGAACAAGATCTTCAACTTTCATGTTGGGCAAAAATTCATTTGGAGCTTGTATCATGATGTAAGTTTAAGATCAAGAAGTTTCCATTTTTGGCAGTTGAAATTACAGGTCCACTTTCTATTTCTGGAAAATTTTCTGATTGGCTTGATTTTCTTCCATGATGAGGTTTGACATGATAGATGAGGCTTATACAAGCATGAATGAACTCCTTCAGATCAATTCTATCCATCAAATCTCTGATTAAATCCTCAGTTGACCAAGCTTGACTTTTCTAGGGTTTTGGATGACTGGAGTACTTCTGATGAATTCCAAACCCTGATTCCTTGAGAACTTGACTTCAAATGATATCACAAGTTGTATGAACTTTTGATTATTGATCATGGTGCCCAAATTCTGCAAGAATGGCCACCATCCATTGCTTTGACTGATCAATGACTGAGTTTGACCTAATTGCTGATGATTGCTTCAACTGCAAGCAACAAGGTTAGACTGACAATATTTTTGTACTTTTTGAATGATAAACATATGAAAGGCAAAGATATACAAATGCAAAGTATGCTTGGTGATCAAGAAACAAACCTACAAGGCAATCTACCCACTAGGAGGGGACAAAGGCATGCAATGATCCTTGAGGTTATGATATAAATGATATGGGCCATGAGGGATCTTAGGGCCCAAAATTGGGGTCTTACAGATGCCCCTATTTAAGGTCATTCTAGCCGGAGAAGTGAAGTTTAGAAATCTTCAACTCGACGCGGTAGAATGGGCTTAAATAACAGTAATGAGACAAATTTTGGTCCCTAAGAGACCTCACGATGCAGATGTATGCGTGCAAAAGACACAAATTCTGTGGGGAATATGATTCACACAGAAGAAAAGACGATCCATCGGAGCAATACACTCACCAGGAACAGAGACTCTAATAAGATTCTATGGGGATAATAAAAGAAAAAGAAATGTGTGAACAATACACGACTCTAAACTGGGGAAAAACAAAACTGACACAACGTGGACAAGACACGACTCTGATTAGAAGAATAGAAAACAGACAGGAGAACTCACTGGGGAGTGAAGGACTCACACTGGGAAAAGAATTCCAAAGGAAAATAAATCCATTGGAGAGACACAAGCTGACTCCTGAGGAGAAGCAAAAGAAAACTCCACTGGGGAAGTAACAAAGAAATGAGATGTTACCAGGCATACGGGTAACAAAACAGGAAAATCTGACTCCACAGGGGGACCGAGGTCATAATAGAGAGCAGAAAGGAGGGAACACCAAGGATACCGGTTACTGGGTATATAATAGGTGACCGACCAAAGCGTGAATTGGATTTCACTTCCAAAACACTCATCATCCTGAAGAAAGCCAGAAAAGCAAACTTGTTTATAGGATGGACATTCAATTCCACAAGGAAAATGAATCTTACTCTGAGGGGAAAACAATCAAAAGATCGACCCAAGAGTGAACGAGATATAATATCCATTACCGTCAGAACGTGGATAGAATACTCAGATGAGACATATTATTCATTACCGGCAGACCGTGAATAATATACTCGAAAGGAAAATTATCCTGAACCGGTTACTGGGTTGTTTATAGGATAAGATCCGAAGACGTGAATTGGTTTTCACTTCCAAAACACTCATCATCCAAAACACAAACTGGTTAAAGGATGGACATTCAATTCCACAAGGAATATGAATCTTACTCGACTGGGGAAGATCAACAAAGGACTCCAACCAAAGAGCGCATGAGACATATTATTCATTACCGGCAGACCGTGAATAATACACTCGCATGGCAAGAAACACCAGGGATACCGGTTACTGGGTATATAATAGGTGATCTACCGAAAACGTGAATTGGATTTCACTTCCAAAACACTCATCATCCGAAAGGAGGGCTTGAAAAAGAAAGCAAATCGACTTACAGGATGGGCATTCGAATCCACAACGGGAAAACGAATCTTACTCAACTGGGGACACAAACCCAAAGAGTGCATGAGATATAATATCCATTACCGGCAGACCGTGGATAAGATACTCGCATGAGATATATTATCTATTACCGTCAGAACGTAGATAATAAACTCGCATGGTAAGAAACACCAGAGATACCGGTTACTGGGCATATAATAGGTGATCTACCGAAAACGTGAATTGGATTTCACTTCCAAAACACTCATCATCCAAAACACAAACTGGTTAAAGGATGGCTATTCGATTCTACAAAGAATACGAATCTTGCTCAGTTGGGGAAAATCAACAAAGGATTCCAACTAAAGAGCGCATGAGATATATTATTCATTACCGGCAGACCGTGAATAATACACTCGAAAGGAAAAGACACCAGAGATACCGGTTACTGGGTATATAATAGGTGACTATCCAAAACAGAGAGACGATCGATACCAAGCATACGGGTAAACGAAAGACAACTCAGAGGGATAAATTGCAAGCATCCGGCAATTATCCAACAACAAGAATATTCGACTCCACAAAGGGAAATAACGAATCTTACTCGACAGAGAAACGCAAAAGGCTTCAACTGAAGAGTGCATGAGATATATTATTCATTACCGGCAAACCGTGAATAATATACTCGCATGGAAGATTATCCACAACCGGTTACTGGGTCAATAAAGGATACATCAACCGAAAAGAAAGGCATCGGGATACCAAACTAGGTATATAATGATAACCAATCAAAGGGAGCAACAGACATTACCAACAAAAGGGTAAATGAAAGGCGATCTGCTGAGGATAAATTGCAAGCATCCGGCAATTATCGACAGAAGACTAGCTGGGGATACATTGATAAATAATCAATGATCCGGGGAACAAATCACTAGCATACGGTGAAAAGACCCACTGGGGATAAAATTGCTAGCATACGGCAATTATCCACAAAAGACTTGCTGAGGATATAAGTGCTGATCTGAGCAACTTATCCAAGCAAAGGAAAATCAACATCAAGAATTGAATGAAGATAACCACAAAAATTAGGGTTTACATCTACCGAAAACGGGGTAGAAGACCAACAACTTCGCGTGGGGATAGAACAAATCACAAATCCGCACGGGAAACCAAAATAGGGCTTATAACAAACCACAAACTGCTGAAGAGCAGGAAAATAGGATTTACAACTACCGGGTAGTAGGTAGAAAACCAAAACTCTGGCTGGAGAATAAAAGGTGTATAACCACAAATTCTGTCAAGAAAGCCAGGAAAGATAGGACTTACAACTACCGGTATGAAGGGTAGAGGCCCAAAACATTCCGCTGGGGAACAACCCACTGGGAAGTACAAGATATCTGACAAATAGCCAATTCGGGAATGATCCGAAAAGACAGACTGAATAAAGACACGTCCTAATGAGGATGTAACTCAAATAGGAAAATCCATCCCAGTATATGTGTTGGGAGGAAACGGAAGAAACCGTCATCCACGAGGATAATCTCAGTGGGGAACTGCAGAAGGAAAGACAACATTTTCTGCTTATGGGGTAGACTCTATATGGAGAGATTTTAAACACCCGACATCTGCTTGGGGAGATCTGTAAAGAGATCTATATCACCATAGCAGGAGACACGACAAACAAAAGACATATGGCAAGAAATGCAACATGAATATCTGAATGTTTATGAATATGCATGAATATGCGTGATTTAGGTTTGATGAATGCTGACAAAACAGACAATTCTAACACAAACAGGTTCAGGAACCAAACGTCCGGTATTATACTTCCAGGGGAAAAACCAGCTGGAGAGCCAATCTGCGGAGATCTATATGCTGTAAAGCGAAGATCTGCGGGTACTGCTGAAGAAGCAGAGAATCAAAGATATCAGGAAACAACCCAATCAGGGTACAGAAAGTCACAACGGGCAATACAGCCACCAAGACAAATCTGTAGGGGAACAAGAGAAGTCCCAAAGCATCTGCAGGGGATCTCAGCATCAACTGAGAAACAAGAAGTGCATGAACACGAACTGCTGTAGAAGCAACTCCACATAACTCCGCTGGGGGGAAAACCCACTGAGGGAGAATGATATCATCCAAAGAGAATCTGACTGCATAAGCAACTCTACTGGGGAAAACTGTCGGCTACTCTCTTGGGGAACAACCCACTGAGGGAGGACAGATACAACAAATAGATTCCGCAACGAACCACTCCACTTGGGGAGAATACACAAAGCAAACTGATCACAACAAGTAGATTCTGCAATATAAGCCACTCTACTGGGGATCACAAACAGTCAGGAAATTAACCCGTTCACTGGATGCTAAAGCCATCATCCGACCATATCGGGAGATTGAAAGAGTAATCAACGGGCAAAACTGCCACAACAAACACTCTGCAGACTAAGCTGAGGAAAAGATGGTTGAAATATACTGGGATGTCAACCCAAACAACCAGACAACGAGTAGGAAAATAAATCCTGCTCTGCTGGAGAGAATAACTCTGATGGAGGGATAGCAATAAATCCGCAGACGACTTCGCCGGGGAGAAGGTAAAGTACCGGGTATCAAACCACTGACTTACCGAGTCTTCAAAAAGAGAGCGATCATGCTGAGGAAACAGACAGTTCCGCTGGCAACACTGCATGGGGAAAAGTAGTAACAACTCCACTTGCAACCCTGGTGGGGATGTTAATAACAGCTCTACTCGCGACTCCGAGGGGAGTATCAATCAACAGTTATACTCATGACTGTGCTGAGGAGACAAATAAAGTCTGGGGATATACGACCCACTGGAGAAAGTGACGGGGCACCAAGGTGACAAACCATCAACCGCCGAAACTTCTCAAGAAAACACCCTTGCCGGGAAGAACTGCTGCTGGAGAAAACAAAGTCTTCAACAACAAATCACTGCGACTGTACTGGGGAACAACCCCAACAACAACTCTGTCTGAGGAACAACCTCAACAAAGATCTGAAGAAAGAAGATACCACCAAGCCAGGAATATGAACAAATGTCTTACCTGTTGGGAATCATGCCACCTTCGGGAGAGCACTGAGATATTCTTGAGTATCCTTTCAATCTTGTGAATGTTCACTTTGTTTAAAACAAAAATTTTGAAAAATTGATTTGTTTAAGACAATGACATTTTATCAATTTAAAACATGCAAAACATTTGTTGAATTGAAACAAATAAGAGTGCAAATAAATTGGATAAAAAGCTCAAATTGATTTGATAGAATGGTAGTCTGCAAATGGCAAGACTCCATAGATCTGTACAAATTTGAAATCAGTGATATATATTGGAAGAGGGCTACATTGAACATAATGATCCTTTCTCTACCAATTTGAATCTCGATGTATCCGAAGCTTCGGTTGACGACGAGTCGAGAATCTTCTGACGAATGACGACTGATGACCCAGAAAGTCTTGTCAGGATGCAGTTACTTGCCAAATCCCTAATTTTTGCCTAGATTGCCCCAGAGTGAAGTACTCAATCTAGCGGGATGCAAATATATCTCTTTTTCAAGTCTCTAATTTTTGCCTGGATTACCCTTGCGGGTTCTCCACCGAGACGCTCATTTTTGCCTAAGCCGCCCTTTCGGGTTTTCAACTTAGCGAGCAATTCTGTTTTTTTCATTTGCATATACTTTTTTTTTAGGCAAAGTATCTCTTAACTGCATCTGAATTCACAGGACGAGTGACATCCTCCCCATCCATTGTTGTAAGCATCAAAGCACCGCCTGAAAAGGCTCTCTTAACAACATATGGACCCTCGTAGTTTGGAGTCCACTTGCCCCTGGAATCGGGCGCGAAAGACAAAACTTTCTTGAGCACAAGGTCACCTTCTCGGAACGCACGAGGCTTGACCTTCTTATCGAATGCTTTCTTCATTCTTTGCTGATATAACTGACCATGACACATGGCAGTTAATCGCTTCTCTTTAATTAAATTCAACTGATCATAACGACTCTGAATCCATTCAGCATCAGTCAACTTGGGACTTGAGGGTATACTTTTTCTTTTTCCCTTGGAAAAATCCTGAAAAAATTTTCCTGGTTTTTGATTTTTCATTCTTTTTTCACCCTCTCCTTTTCTTTTTCTTTTTTTTTTTTTTTACTGCCCCAGTTTGACTGTTTTGCTGATTTTCATAATACAGCTGAATGAGCTTCTTTTGTGCTCAAGAAGGCGGGTAATCTCATCAGGAATCCCCTTCAACATCATCTTCCTCTGCCTCAGATACAAGGACTTCAAGATTGGGAGATGGCGTTGGATCATTATGTTCAATGGGTTTTGAAATCCCTGCATAATGATTCTGGATAATGAAAAGCTTTTGAATTTAAACAAGCAAATCATTTATGCAGATGAAAAAGCTGTTTTTGTTTTTTCATGGTTTTTTGTGATCACTGATTTCATGCAAAAGCAAAAAGTGAAAACAAATGGAAAAACAAATGTTTTAGCAATGCATTAATTGAATGAAAACATCATTGTATTAAATGCTGCCAACAATGTCATCACTTCTCCTTTTGGCATGGGAGAAGGGTTTTAAACAAAATGAACAAACCACGCTGATTTATGAATGACCGTAGGAACATCCACAGCGACCCAATTGTGGCAGACACCATCAGGTATGATGAAATTGTTCAGGTCCTCTGCACCTTCTTTCAAGATAGCAGCAGCTTCTTCCGGTTGATCGTCAGGGATAAATCCATCAACAGGAGTAAATCCATCAAAAGCACTTAGGCTGGCAAAATCCTCCTCGGAGTTCACAATTCTCTTGCTCAGGATGATCCATCAATCTGGCAGAGATAGCTCTGGTATAATACCGGCAAAGTGCGTCTTCAAAATAAATGAAGATCGCAGGGTCAGACCACAGGACGGGAGACCGGAACAAACACCTGTTTATGCGAATGATGCATGAAGTGTTTATGCATATGCTTGTTTTTTATCAAAGGAACCCGAGGGTTTTATTTGCAAACTTTGAAATATTTAAGCATTTTGATCATACATGAGGATATCTCATCAGATATATCAGGTGAAAAAATTTTCCCGGTTTTTTCATGTTTTGAAAATTTTTGCAAATAAACTCCTTTGAGTTCCTTGAAAATTTTCTTTTTTTCTGATGACATGGATGCGGATGAATGCGTGAATGCATGAATGCAACAATCACACTCAAGGATCAAGCAATACACACCAAACAAAGGTCGTGGGAAAGCTCTATGTATCCCTAATATCAATCATCCATTTTGGTGGATTTAGGTTTTCACCTTATCAACACCCAAGTTCCACTGATATTAACGGTACATGAACCGGTTCAGACATTCTTAATATCAACCAGCCGCTTTGATGGATTTTAGGTTTTACACCTGATCCGGGATCCATTGATATTAACAATGTTTGAACGACTCAACCACGAATCACGGGTTTGTTGAGAGTCACGAGCATGGAGTCTCGGTTAAGGACCACCCAAAGGGAGTGTACTAGGGTTTAAACCTGCCAGACATGTTCTATCAGAGGTTCCCATAATCATCGTTCCATCTTTCGAATATTATCGGAGGAACGAATACTCGTATTCCAAGAATATTCTCAAGAGAAACTCTTATGAGTGTAGTATCGCGTAACAATCGTATCAGAACTGACATCTGAACGACCTCCGCACTACGGTCCTAAAAATAGGCCAAGATGGGTTTGGTAAACTAAGGTCCTTGGCTTCTGCGGAACATGATTGAAAGAATAATGCCTAACCACAAATAACTTGTGTGACATTATTAGTTCAACATGACCTCCACCAAGCGAATGGACTCGCAAGTCAACTGGCTAAGGACTACTCCACACCAGTCAACAAGACTATGCCATTCTCCTATCCTAGAGTGCACTCGAGTTCGGGTATAGAACTCATCTCACAGATCACCAAAGCAAACAGCAAATGTATATCAAGCAATTCACACATTACAATCAATACAGTTATCCCAAATTGTACAAAAATATGTCAGAAATGACAAATAATAACATATATCACAACAAGGGTGAAAAGTAGGCAATACCACCAGGGATTCTGGTGAGGTTTCCCCAGCAGAGTCGCCACTTTTCTGTAGCGGTGTATTCGTCGCTATATGATCTATCGATTAAATCATAAGCTAGAGATACAATGAAATTTTCGAGTCGCCACCGCACTTTTATTTATCCAAAGGACTGGCTAAAAAGCGAACAAAAGCCTAAGAAGTTTTACACGTAGAAAACTAATAAAAAGATCAGAGATTCTGGGTAAGGGGTAAATTACGCAATGGGAAGGTGTTAGGCACCCACTACGTCCTAGGTACTCCTAGGGAGCCCTTTTCACACTTGTTATGCAAAAATTATTATTTGTTATGACATAAATATTGTGCAAACATGATTGGGATGGTGAGAAAAGAATATACAATTTTATTGGGTTATTGGGTTTTATTTATTTTTGTGTTATTGGGTTCGAACGGATGAACCCGTTGCCTACGTACCTTCCATCAAAGGTAAGGATCAGAACGCCGTAGTTCGGCTAAAAGATTTCCAAAAGTTGGTGGATTCAGTTTTAAACACAAGCACTGAGGCTTTTCATTATCAATGGGAGAACACTCGACCAAAAACAACATCCACCACGCGAGGATAGCTTCGACGTACGAGAGGGGTTAGCCCTGTTTGAAGTACGGAAGTCTTACTGTCGACTCACTAAGGATAGGCAAGATTTACATCAACCACAAAGATAATTGAAACCTATGGCTAATGCATGAAAAGATTAACAATGGACAAAGCCAAAACAATTGAATGAGTGAAGTTAATTGATTGTGATTATGAAAATGGAGTCAAAGTATGATTAAGATTGATTCAAAAGAAGTATTATGAAATGAGTTTGAAAAAAGTCAAGGACTTGAGTCCAGGTTTTTAGTTAGAAAACATGAAGATGTTTGCACAACACTTATGTCAAGTTTGAAAGGTAAAGTGTGAAAAGTCTAGGACATAATGGGGATGAATGGATGAATATGGATAGTAAAACTTCTTAGAAGGTTCACTTCTTGACATCATATAGCAGATGATTCAAGTGTGTCCTTTGGAATAGCAATTAATAATAATAAACAAGCAAAGCAAGCAAAAGCGGATATCAGACGCCAATCAATGGTCTTATACCAATCTCCTAAAACAAAACGGGATATCAGATGCCACTCAATGGTCTTACACTAATCTCCACAGGCAAAGAAATAAAAAGCGGATACCGGATACCAATAGATGGATTTACACCAGTCTCCTAAAACAGAAATGGATATCAGATGCCACTCAATGGACTTACACTAATCTCCTCAAAAGAAAAACAAAAATGAAAATATGGAAAGTCAACTGCCAATCTATCTGGACTTAGGTTAACTCCACAGTATGCTCACAGGAAATCCAATGCCACATTACAGGGACTTACAATGGATCCTCACATACAAGAACAAAAGCAACAATATGATCACAGGAATGCAAATGCCAACTTACAGGGACTTATAATTGCAACCTCTCACACAAACAGATGAACAAACTATGATCACAGGAAAGCAGATGCCAACTTACAGGGACTTATAACTGCAACCTCACATACAAAACCAAACAGATCAAAACATGATCACAGGATAACAGATGCCAACTTACAGGGACTTATAACTGTATCCTCACATACAAATCAAACGGATGATATGAGTGACCAACGAGGTCTTACACTCTATCCTTCCATATCATAGGAGCAAAGGCCAAAAGAGATGGGCTTACAATTGTCCTCAATGGGCAAACAACAATGATAAAAGTCACACAGACAAATGATATGATCATGCACTAATGGCAATTGATGATGATGATAAATGCATAGCATACAGGCAAACAAGTGCACATGAAGCAATCAATCAATCAATGAATATCAAACAGCACACTCTATAGCCAAACAATGGGGGCTCACACAAGAGGGTTTGACTTTGAAAGTCCACTGTAATAGGTGAAGGTCGCTCTTAACCTGGCCATTGAGGGGCTCAGGTGAAGCAGATGAAAAGGAGATGAGGGGTGTGCCTCATTGCTTCTATCTCAGATCAGAGAGAGCATCAAATAGAAAGTGGGGGAGTTCAGAAAGTAGGAACTCTCTCCACATTATTGACTCGATTAGATCTTGGGTATTTATCTCAATGCTTCAACCATGTAATGGGAGCAAAGAGAGGACACACTGAATAGTGGGGGATAGATTGCTTATCCCTACCTTCCACCAATTGCCTTACTTGAAGGACTTTTCCTGCTTGGGACAAATATAAACATACACAGGCATTGCCTCTTAAGGAGGACTTCAGACAGTTTGCCCGGTCAAATAACAGACCGGGTCTCCAGACTACATGAAGAAGAAAGGTTTATACCTCAAAGCAAATGCTAAAAAGCAAAGCAAGCAAGTTCAGAGAACTTAAGCAACTAAAGTACCTGCAAAAGTCAGACCAATTAGTAAACAGATCAACAGTCAAAATCAAAAGGAAATAACCCAATATTCAACCACAGAGGGATCAATTGTGCAAGGCACAAAGACTCAAGCATATGAGTCACCTACAAAACAAAGGTTAGCACATTAAACAATCAAAATAAAACACATTTGAATGATCCTCAAGGCATTGGTGCTTAACCTGAAACAGATGAACTCAACATAAGCTTAGAAGACCACTAGGACTAGCCTAGGGTCAAAGATGAAAGAAAAAGTCAAGGCAGCAAGGAAAAGTCAACCTAAACCAAGTCTAAACATTCAAGAAGCATTCTCAATTGGATTCATAATAAAATCATGCATCATGGTCATTTCATATGCAAAAGGATGCAAAGCATGGCAAGAGAAGCATACAAAAGTCAACAGCAAAGACTTCATTCAAAAGTCAACCCAAACAATCTCAAAAATTATGAAATAAATCACATTCAATCCTAACATCTAACATGGTATACATGTCAAATTTCATGGCATTTGGATGAGAGGAAGGCAGTCAAGTAAAATCATGAAGTCAAACCAAATTCAAGTAAGCATGGTGAAAGTCAACAAGCATGGGTCAACTTCAAAAAATCATATCAATTTGAAAACAGAAGAGAAATGAATGAGATTAACACCAATGGAGAGCTTGAGATGTCTAGTTATCACATATGAAATTTCATGGTCATACAATAAGATATGAGAATTTCATAAAGGATATGGCAATGTGTAGCACAAAAAGTCAACAAATGACCAAGTATGGAAGAAAATTCTCAATCAAATGGAAAACAGCATGATTAAATCCAAGACAATTCATACACAAACTAGACATGTGATAGATGATTCATGCAAAATTTGAGGTCAATTGGATAAGAGGAAGCACGTGAACAAAAATTGGGAAAATACATGATCATGGCATAGCACCAAATGTAACACATAACTTCAGAAAATCATAACTCTCAATCCACAAATGATAAATGCACAAACTTTATATGGAAATGAAGATCAATGTATCTAGTTTCTCCACAAAAAATTACAAGCTCATTGGATGCAACATGAGTATTTCACAATTGAAATGGCACAATGTATCATTTTGGCATACATGTTGAAAAATCATTTATCATTTAAAATCCAGCCACTGAAAAATTAATTAAAATTCACAATAAAATACTAGACTCATTCATGAGTTTAATGCAAAAAATCTCACAATTTTTGGAGTTAAAATGAATTAGAAATGAATTATGGAAATTGGATGAATAATTGATGAAACATGAGCAAATAAGCATGAACTAGTGGTCAACAAAGGTCAACGCAGTGGCAAAGCTGTAATATTGAGCTCACTAATTAAAACGGCGCCGTTTCAGGGCGCCCCAGGAAATGTTCTTATTGGCTACTAGCCAATGGAACAGTGACGAGCCAATGGCAGCTCATGTTTCTGGGTTTTACAAAACCCTAAGGGCTTCTAACAGCACACAAACTTTAATCATGCAAGCATCAAACATAAACACAAACAACTCATCCAGCAGCAATAATCCAACAGGCCATGCAACAACTATCATCATATAACATCAACCAACATTAGAACAAGCATGCTCAAAAGCATCATGAGAAAATTCTGGACAAGGTTATGTTCATATAACAGCAGCATATCATTATCCACATGTTATCATCAATCAATATCAATTGAAATTCCAACAAATAAACAACCAATCAAACAGCATTCAAACATGATTCACATGGATTTTCAGGACAAATTCTCAAGGAGTTTCAAAACTGCGGCAAGGTTTTGTCAGCATGTGCTCATCAAATTCATCAACAGATCAAGTAACACGATACAATAGCATGGCCATGGAAATGTTCATAATGCAACCGAACAACAGCATACAACATGTTTCAAAACTGCAGCAGGGTTTAATCAAGAACAGCATTCATCATCATGAACTCATTCAAAAAATAAGCATCAAGCAAGCAGCATGGTTGATAGCATAACAGCAGTCATTTTCAAACAGCATCATCCATTGACATGAGCAAAAACATCCAGCATCAAACAATCGAGCATGGCCATAAACATTAACAGCAAAACAACATGATCATGGGAGTTTATCTGGATATAACATCAGGTTTGAACAGCAGCATTGGCATTCAGCATTCAAACTCATGTAACTTCATGCAATTGATCAAAATGAAGTCCAACAAACAAACTCAAAACAGCAGGGCAATGCATCAAGTTCATCATTAATTTACAGCATGGCGGATAGCACAGCAATAACAATATGTTCATGCAAATACAAGCAACAACAGCCAATGAACTTCACAATTTTTCTGGATTCTCATGCATACCTTAGGGTTTCTACTAGCAGCCAACATACATCTTCATGTTTAACATTAACATCAAACAGGTTTCGAGCACAAACACAATGGCATGGTATAATGAATATCAAGCAAACATTAACCAATCAACCAAACAAACATGGAAATCCTGGACAGGGTAAGTTCATGTAACAGCAGGGCAATGGTTCAAACTCATGATTCAACAACACTCAACATTCCAATCATCATGGCAATGAGACAATAATGATCATTCAACAACAGACAAACAAATAAACCAAACACAATCCATGCAAATGTGCTGGAAAGACAAATAGGGTTCATTATAACAGAAGCAGATGTTCATCACCTTCATGAGTTCAAAATTTCCACATGCCCAGAAATCAACCATATGCATATCAATAGCTTCATCCAACTAAGCACAAGCATTATATGGCAAGGGTTTTCATGAAATCACAACCATGTGAGCAAATCGAAGGAAAATAACTTCAAGCATGAAAAATGAAAACCATGTTTCTCTCAGCATAACCAACCATTTCAAGCAAATGAACACTCATTAGAATCAGCATCATGTAATCTATCTAAAGCATATCATGGCATAAAGAAAGAAGAGATCGAGATTTTTACTTGGTTATGAAGGAATGGATGAAACAGTGGTATTTTGAGGTTGCTATATTCGAACAGATGGCCTTTGTGCTTTGCAATGTTGAATACTTGAAGAAGGTAGGTTCAAGGATGCTTAGAAAACCTCGCAGCTCCAACTGCCATGGTTGTGTGCTTTGAAGAACAGGACATGAAGGGAAGGTTCCAGCTAGTGTTTGATGGTGGAAATGTGCTCAGAAATAGGTCTAGATGAAGAATCAATCAAGGTTTGCTCAAGGGTCTTTGTTGTTTTGAGCAGAAAATCCCAGTATGCAAATTTGCAAGAAGGAGAGGGAGTGTATTTTCTGTCGTGTGGCTGCAGTCTAGGGTTACCAAATGGGCAGAAAATGACTTATATATCACCTGTTTAGAGTTGGATTAGGGAGTGCTAATCTTGCTTAGCTTGAATGAGTATAATTGCAAACTTGCTAATTTTGGACAAAGTGGAAAATGGGGGGTGGTATGGTACACGAATGGGCCTGGAAAGGCTGCAGAAGGACAACATGTTTTGCTGTTTTTGGTTGTACATGAAAGGCTGTACCTTGCTTCTACTTATTGAAGCCATTTTGCAAAATTGCCAAGTTTGCATTTTTATCCAAAATTGTGGTATGGTAATGAAATGTGCATGAATTAGGACTTGAGGTAAGTTTCAAATGTGATTTTAAACCTTTCCCAATTGGCCAAATCAAGAAAAAGTCAAAGAAACAAAAAGTCAAAGTTTGGTCAAACTTTGAATTTAAATGCAAAAGGTCCAAAAATGCCATTTTGAATGGTAAGGTTTTAGGTCATGAAATTTATATTTTTGGAAAGAGGATGAAAAATGTGGTTTGTAGGAAAAAACCCCACCAAATTTGGCCTTATGGTTTGAGAGATATGGCTTGTTGAAGTTCAAAAATTGGTGAAAATGATTTGATCATATCTTGACAACCATACATGGGATTTTGATGTTCTTGGACTTTTTGAAAATGGGAGAACAAGATCTTCAACTTTCATGTTGGGCAAAAATTCATTTGGAGCTTGTATCATGATGTAAGTTTAAGATCAAGAAGTTTCCATTTTTGGCAGTTGAAATTACAGGTCCACTTTCTATTTCTGGAAAATTTTCTGATTGGCTTGATTTTCTTCCATGATGAGGTTTGACATGATAGATGAGGCTTATACAAGCATGAATGAACTCCTTCAGATCAATTCTATCCATCAAATCTCTGATTAAATCCTCAGTTGACCAAGCTTGACTTTTCTAGGGTTTTGGATGACTGGAGTACTTCTGATGAATTCCAAACCCTGATTCCTTGAGAACTTGACTTCAAATGATATCACAAGTTGTATGAACTTTTGATTATTGATCATGGTGCCCAAATTCTGCAAGAATGGCCACCATCCATTGCTTTGACTGATCAATGACTGAGTTTGACCTAATTGCTGATGATTGCTTCAACTGCAAGCAACAAGGTTAGACTGACAATATTTTTGTACTTTTTGAATGATAAACATATGAAAGGCAAAGATATACAAATGCAAAGTATGCTTGGTGATCAAGAAACAAACCTACAAGGCAATCTACCCACTAGGAGGGGACAAAGGCATGCAATGATCCTTGAGGTTATGATATAAATGATATGGGCCATGAGGGATCTTAGGGCCCAAAATTGGGGTCTTACACATACCACACACAAAAAGAAAATGATCAAAGGGTGAACCTAATCTCATACATACTTGTATTGGTTCATGAACCAATTAGCCTTAGGATATTGAGATATCATTGGCCAATGAGAGGAATGGGATAGAAAAGGATTGAAGATGAAGAGGGAGGGGATATGAGACAAACACAAATTGGTCATGGAAGGAATTTTATCAAATTAAAATCATTCATTCATTTTGGGAGATGAAATGTACATTTCATCAATCCCCTAAATCCAACAAAAGTCAAATCAACCTTGACCAAGGCCCAAATACATAGTCAAACTTCACAAGTCAATAAAAATGACTCCACACAATTTATTTTCAATTAAACAAATTAAAAATCAATTAAAAATGCATTAAATTAAATTATGTTTTATCAAAAACCTAAAACCTCTTCAAAACACCAAATAAATGGCGAAGAGATTTATCATATGTCAAACAAGGTCAAAGGACCTTGGAGAAAAATTTTCACTATTTTTGAAAAGTCAAAAGTATTTTTAAACAAATAAAAATATACACAAAAATAATTAAATCATGAAAAATATCAATATTGATCCAAAAAATAATTTTAATTCAGAAAATAAAAGATAAAAATATTTGAATTTTTTTGGTGAAAGTCCCATATTTTTTGGATCAATAATGAAATTAATATGAATTAATGAAAATAATGGAAATAAAAGAAATTAACAAAAATTCAAAAAATCACGTGGACCATCTGATCTCCTTCATTAATTGAGGTGGCAGATCAGATGGATCAACACGCATTCCACATGGACCTAAGACAACTGAAGCACGCGTGGTAATCAGAACCAATGCACAGGATTAAAACAATTTTAATGGATCCTATGGTTGAGATGCTTCCAACACATCGTCGGAACTAGAGCTCCGGTCTTCTTCTCCGGTGGACCTCACCGGACTAGTTCAACTTCAACCATCACCAAAAGGAAAAAGCAAGACATGGATTTAAAGAAAAATGCTCAGGAGCTCGAATCTGGCCTCGATTTTTTCTAATTCCAAGTATATGAGAAGATACAGGGAGTTGAATTTTGAGGATCATGAACTGAGTTGCTTTAATTTGACCTTAAAGCAACTCAATCTTGTTGCCTACATTGGTAGGACTTCAGACAACCAAAACTTAACAAGAATAGTGGAGAATTGAGAGAGAATCGAAGAGGAGAAGTTTCTGAAAAATCACCTTCGAGTTGATCCAATTTCACTTGATCTTGATCTGGATTTGGTTGCTCTCTCCCCCTCTTGCTTGCAGAAACCAAATGGAATGAAAATGGAAGTGAATTTCTGGAGTTTGAACTTCCAAACAGATGGTGAAGTTCAAGCTCGATTTCAAGAGAAATCTAAGAAAATTCTATGGCAGTGAGGGTTTGCAATGGTCTAGAAAAGCTTGGGCAAGGTGTTGATTATGAATCTGAAGCCTTAAGCTTGTTTAAATAAGCAATGTGTTTGATATTTGCATCACTTGAAAATTCAAAAAAAATAGCAACTTCCTTGCATGGGTGCATGGGCAATAATTTGGGCCTCAATATTTATGCAATCCAATTCCAAATCGTGTATAAAGTCTGCTGAAACCATCATGTGCAAGCATGAAAATGGAAATGGTCATGTGAAGTTCAATCTTGCCAAAACACTTCCCATAATGAAGCCATGAGCAAGTCCTTCAATTTTAGTCCAAATGAGATTATCTTGGATGTTTTTGAAAGGCGAGATCAAGGGGAAAAATTTTCATGTTGAACACTTTTTCATTTGAAGCTTGGATCATGATGAATTTTGAGGTGGAATTTTGGGAAATCAAACATATTTAAAAAATTTCTAAGTCCCAAGTCAAATGTTCACTTCTTCCACCTTGAATACCTTTTTCTATGGCCTTCAAATAAGAAAAGTTCCTTCATCAAAGTCGTACCTATTTCAAACCTCTTCAATTAGGTCACCAATTTGACCTTATTTGGATTTGGCATGAAGGAGTTATACATTTTAGATGTTGAGGAAAATCACTTGTTCAATGGTATTGGTCCAAAATGACCTATAATGTTTCCTCTTGGAATATGCGCTTGCAAGTTGAATTTGCACTTCCTCCAAACATAAAAGTTGAAGTAGACATCTTTAATTTGATCATGTAATTTTAATGGCTTTCATCTCATAAAAATTGAGCAAGTTATGGTCTTCGGAAGTTGACCTCCAAACTAGGGTTTAGACAAAATGACCTATAATCTTTTACCACACAAAATGACTTTACAAGAAAAATTAGCTCTTTACCTCAACCTGAAAGTTGTTTTTGATGTCATTTAGAGTAAGTTTTCTCTTGGAATAATTTTCATATGATAAATATTGTAGGAGATATGGTCTAGGGAACCCTAGTTTTGACCAGTTGACTCTCTCTGGTCAACCACCATGAACCAACTTGCTAGCTTAACATTCTCTTGACTTTTGGGACTCATGGAGGATCAAATATGCATAAGATGATGTAAGGTGAAGTATCCCTTGAAATATTTGATCAATTGTTGAAGAAACTTGTTGAAGAAGTCACACAAGATATTTAGATGAATTAAGGTTTCCTAGATAAACCAACTCCAAACCTTTGATGATTTCTTGATCAAAATAACATGTAAAGATAATGGGGATCCATATATGATACTTAGAGACAATGTAAACTAATTCTTGATGGATCTCCTTGCACCGAGGGTCTTAAACCCTAGATATGAGCTTGCAAGAGCATATGTGAACATACACACTACCTACAAAAGCAAAAAACTATACATTGACATATTTTTGGTATTTTGGTTAGTAAATAAAGAAAAATGAAGTATGATACAATCAAATGTGCTTGGTGATCTCTCCCAATGCAAACCCAATGAATGAGGGGTAAGGAGAATGCCAAGGTGTGATCCCAATGTTAATGCATATGATGAGAATAGCATGAGGGATCTTAGGGTCAAAATTGGGGTCTTACAGTTATCCCTTACCTATAAAATAAGTGAGATAGTCACGACCCATGCAATGAATCTAGAAAGCAGTGTCACGGGATTTTCTCGAAAAGAAAAGATAAAATAAAATGAAAAACTCAAAATCAAATGAAAATCCCGCTAAGTCAAAAGCTTGAAAACAAGATTGACTTAGGCAAAAGTTAGGGCATCCCAGTGGGCTGCAAACCCAAAGGATCAACCCAAGCAAAAATAAGGGAAAGAAAAACAAAATAAACAAGAGGATCAATATCAAATTCCTCAGCAAGACTAAATCTCTGTGACTGCAAACAAAAGCAAAATATGAGTGACTCTCACTCCAAACTCTCATGGGTTCCTTAACCATTATTGTCGATATCCAAAATCCTTTTCTGAAAGATTGACGCTTGTTTTAAGCTAATTGAAATTAGGACTGGAGAACATCACAGAGAATGGGTGGGTTTGAATAGGTTTTAAGCCTTTTATCCTTTCTTTTTGAAACCGTGAACCATGCCACGTTACAACCCTCAAAAGACCTAATTGAAGAATGGTCTATTTTGAAAGCATACTATGGTAAGATCGCATTAAGCTGACTCCTGAAGATTTGCTTGTCATTTGTATTGATACTCATATGGCATTCTAATAAGTGATGCATTCACTATATGTTGTAATCTTAGTGAACACACTTGAGTTTCAAAACTTGCATGAGCATGACATTATAATTATCATTTTTAAAATAAGCATTTTACATGCGAACAATCATTTGACATCAAGGAAGCATAGACAATGGGAAGGTTGATCAGTTTCTTGATATTCCATAGCTCAGATCTCTTCAAGAGTCAGTCAATCTAGGGCAACCACGTTGAGATTTTACAGATCTCTCTGAATCATCCGGATATGGGCAAAAGTTACTTCAAGGCTCGTATTGGGGCAGACCACCCCAAGAGTACGAGAATTCAATCATCCCCAAGATGGTTAATCAAGGGAGTATAGTTTCAAGACGCTGGGGAAAGACAGTTTGAGACACTCAGATGATAAGACTACCCTATAACTGGTAATTGGGGCAGTTGGTGCAGATACTCAGTATATTGGGGCAGAGGCAGGCTATGTAGGTACAAGCTCTGTCCATGTTTCAGACATAATCCAGAGGTATGAAAATAGTTATTTAGCTTAAAATAGGTGTCGGAGAATCACGTATGGATGATCCCTTATCCTAGCCTAAAATTCTAACCTCTCTCTATATGAGCATCTAGCTTAACCATTGCATAAATCATCATCATCTATTAATCATATCGCTTCACTCATGCATATCATTCATATAGCATAGCATGAAGCCATGTGGCAAATCAGAAGAAAAAAAGCTCAGTATTTTATTAGCATCTTAAAATCCCAAACTCTTCTGGTACCTTTTAAAACCAGCTGGTTTGACACTTCTTTCAAAGTCCAACTTGCTTGGCATCTTTTAAAGCCCAGTTTGATTGGTACATTTCTTCCAACCTTCTAGGTTGTTGAATCTTTTTCGAACCTTAGTGGTTGGTGAACCTTTTTTAAATCATCAGGATTGATAAACCTTTTTCCAACCTTTAGGGTTGATAATCTGTTGTTTCCCACCTCTGTGGTTGATAAGCCTTTTTCAACCTACATGGCTGATAACCTTTTTTTTCAACCTTTAGGGTTGGTGATCGTTTTTTCAACCTTTAGAATTGATGACTTTGTTTCCAACTTTTGTGGTTGTTGAATCGCTTTCCAACCTTTAGGGTTGATGACCTTTGTTTCCAACCTTCGTGGTTGGTGAACTTTTTTCAATCATCAGGATTAATAAACCTTTTTCCAATCCTTAGTGTTGACGATCTTTGTTTCCAACCTTTAGGATTGATGAAACTTTTTCCAACCTTTAGGGTTGATGATCCTTTGCTTCCAACCTTCGCGGTTATGGAATCTTTTTCCAACCTTTAGGGTTGATGTTCCTTTGTTTCCATCCTTCGTGGTTGTTGAACCTTTTTTCGACCTTCACGGTTGACGAACCCCTTTTCAATCTTCCGGATTAATGACCTTTTTCCCAACCTTTAGGGTTGACATTCCTTTTTCAAAACCTCTGTGGTTAACTTTGTTTCCAGTTTTTTTAAACTGATGATTCATTTTTTAAACCCTTTGTTTACAAGGGTATTCCAAAACTTTTGTGTTAAAGCTTATGGGCTCCCTATTCTTATATCAGAGGTTAGCATACATGGCTTCATGTTTCATAAAATGATAAAAGATACAATTTAGCATGCATACCATGACCTGCACTTACCATTAATATGCCCACAGTATGTCAAAAATCCCCAGTAAATGAACTCGTAAAAGTCAAACTGCCATCCTGTACGACCGTCCTCAATTGGCAAATTTTCGGTTACTTCGATATCTAATTCACTCATACCTTGAATACTCGAAAAGCTTTCTCAATTCGACCATCCAGGTCTAAGTAGATTAAATAGGGGCAGTTGTCATACCCCAAAGTTTTCCCTCCCCTTTTCACTTTTCATCTGACCCATGACTTAAGATTCATCTGCATTCATATGCATCATGCATTCATACATTCAAGGCTTGTGGTTAATAAAACACAGGGTTTTTCTTGAGGATTATGGTATTTCTCATCATGTGGGTGAAACCCTAATTTCATGTTCGTTGGACCTTGATGCACAAAGTCCACAACATGATATTCATTTGTGCATTCAAACCCTAATTCAGGACCTCGCTATTCATGATTCATTGAATTTGGTGCATTCACGACACATCTATCCAAGTTCATTGTTTGCATATAAGCTCAAGGCTCATTCAATCCATAATATTCACATTGCAACCTTCACCCAATAGCATGATCATTTACATTACATTGATCCAAAGATTTCAATCAAGTTCAGGTACATTTAGAATGGAAGTTTGGAGTGTAAAGCTTTTGCATTTTATTTTTAGCACATGTATTTATCACATTAGGACATTCATATATGATTTGCAATAGCAAAACCAAAGATTGACTTGAATTTGATTACATAGAAATTGGGTTTCCATTAAGTCATGAATCATTACATAAATTCATACACACATGATATTCACCATTTCCAATTCATTCAAGGTTTCTAATACCATACAAATTCAACATTCAATTTTCAATACAAACCATACATTTCCATTTTTAATTCATGTTCATTTTCAACTTACATTTCTATTTACATCATAAGCTAATCTGATTCAAACCATACAATCAAAAATCCATTATCAATTTCCAAGTCAAACAAGCCAATTTCGCATCTTAACGCCATTTACACCCCTTCGACCTACGTCATAGAATATTCAGTATATGCGCTGTCAGCTGGCTAGTCATAAATTTGGAGAGTATCATCTATTTTTCTCCATCATAATGAATGACTGTCATATTCACTTACTTGTTGATTCAGATGAACAAGAAGTCCTCCAACAAGTTCAGGAGTTCTATGCAGACTTTGTTGTTATTGATCATTAGCATTTCACTTTCTACGTGCCTTCAAATTACATTTATATGCTCCCAACTATCATAGACCCTTCAGCATTACAACGTTTTAGTGATCGGGTTGTTGAAGGTCTGGCTTCTTTTTTTTGCATTTAAACGAAGATATCAAAGAACATTTGATATTTCTAAAAGAATAGCACAGGAAACAACTAAAGTGGGGTACCAAGAGGAAAGTTGTCCTTTTGATTTTAGGCGAATGGAAGTTTCTCCATTGTTGACGGTCATTGACAGGAGGGATGACCCTTTAACCCTGTTGCTAAATCAATGGACTTATTACACTATGGTTCATGAATTTATGGGAATCCAAGACAACAAAGTGGACGTTAAAACTTCACTCTCCGTAACCACCTCCACAACTGAACCAACTGAAATCTAACAGAACTAACCAACTTGTACATAGTTTCTAACATATTTTATCAATAAAACTACCTGCCTCATTTCAATTAATGACTAACATCCACATTCAACTAACATACTAATAAATCCTAACACCACCACTTATACACCAAAAATAGAATTAACTAACTTTAACCGATCATACATACTAGATGGAAATGAAGAGGAAATTAAAACCAAATTCAAGCCAAATTCATTCACTCATTTGATTTCCCTAACAAATAACTAACTAATTTCATTTACAACTAACTTTGAATTTCATGTGATTTTGAAGGTGAATTTCATAACTGAATTCAATTCAAAACTCTATAAAAATAACTCGGCACTCACAGTTTTTTCTTCTTTGAAAAGCTCCATTTCTTCCAAGCGCCAATCTTCATTGCTTCCAAGCCTCAATCTTCATTGCTTCCAAGCCTCAATCTTCATTCTTCCAAGCTTCAATCTTCACTTCTTCCAAACTTCAATATTCATTCTTCAACCTTCGAACTCTCCTGCAGTCAGATAACCAAATGTGATTCCTCTTCACTTTTGATTTGCTCTGCACAACAACTGCAACACCGCCATATACAGAAAGGACAAAATCGAAGAAGTCCTAGAAGAAGAAAAAAGACGAATCATAACCACAGAGAGAGAATTGGTACCTGTTCATAATCAAACTTCAAATCCGGTAAGTCTTCCATTTTGTATCGACACCGCTTTTCTTCAGTTTATGCATTTGATAACAGAACAAGCCGAATTTTCGGAGCTACGGAGCTTTACGATGGAAAGACGTGAATCACGACTGAACCCTGAAGTTTCCTTGAAGGTGATGAACGCGCAAGCTGTTGAACACATCATGATTCATCCCCAATTATCTTCGACTCCACGTGCAAGATATGATTCGATTTGGAAATTTTCATTTCGATATTGGATCTTGTAAATTCGATACGGTAAAAAGGATGATGATCCAGAATCAAAACGGGAAGCTCATTAGTGATGATTAGGCTCTTCTTTGATTTGTTTTTTTCAATGGACATTCGTAATGAGAAGTGCGAGAACTGGAGAATTTGAGAACGACAAGGAGAAGCATCCAATATTCATACGTGTGTTGTAGGATCAACATAGATCAGTCTTGGATGCTTGGATCGGGTTTTCGAAAACTTTACCTCGTACCCCTACAATTGTACCCACAACCCTACAAATAATTTTTTTTGACCAAAATACCCTCATATAAATATGGTATATTTTTCAGAAATGGAAGTTTTTTCCATTTGCGCTTGAAGACTTTCGGAACATACATTTTTGGGATTTTTTGGCATTGTAAACCGGAACACTAAGAGTAAGTCTTCCGGTTCACAAATTGTATATCGGAACACTTATCCAAAGTCTTCCGGTTCGCTGCATTTTTGGGGCATTGAACCGGAAGTCTTTTAGAAAGTCTTTCAGTTTGGTTGGTTGTGTACCGCAACTCTTTCTTAAAGACTTCCGGTTTGGATGAAGTAAATTGGAACTCTTTTATAAAGTGCTCCGGTAGTCAACCCTGTTTTTCTCCACACTGGAACTCTTCTTTGAAGTGTTCTAGTGCATTTTTTTTATAATTTTTTAATTTATTTTTTTAATTTTTTTAATTTTTTAATTTTTTATTATTTTGTTAGAATATTTTTTTGTAGTGGTTCGAAGACGAGGTGCAGATGGTAGGATTCCAGACCGCAGTTTAGGCCGAGCGCATCTTCATCTGCAGTAGAGTCAACTGAATATCCAGGAGGGTCGTACGATACGTCTCTTTTGGTGAAGTACGAGCATCATGTTGCTTGCCATTTATGGTTTGGTGAGGTAAATAGATGGGATATATTTGAAAATAAATAATAGTTGAATATTTAATATTATGTTTTCAAATACGTGTTTTAATTGTTTTTAGGAAAAAGGTCCAAAGAAAGAGTTAAAGGTTGCTGGACATGGACTGAAGCTGACATCTAGGGTTCCACTGGCTCTTCCACAACAGGTGGAGAGTTGGGTATCTAGATCTGGTTTATCTTCACTTCAGAGAACTAGTTTGAACAAGATAGACACGAATCTTGTCTTTACATTTGTGGAAAGATGGCATCTAGAGACATCTTCATTTCAAATGCCGTTTGGTGAAATGAGCATTACTTTGGATGACGTCTCATGTCTGCTTCACTTGCCCATCAGGGGTGTCTTCTGGAGTCCTCAGTGTAAGAACAAAACTGGTTCTACAATAGATTTCTAAGATTTTGATGATAAAAAAGGATGAAACCAAAAATGGCACTCTAACGAGATTTTTTCTTAGTATGCAGGACTCTGAACATTCATGCAGGAATCTGAACATTCACGCAGGACTCTGAACAGTTATGAAGGACTTTGATCATATATCAGATACAAACGTATGTCAGATACAAAGTATTAAAGGATCAGACGCCGTTGAGAAAGGAGTACGTCCAAGAAGTTCTGATTCTGATCAAAGAAAGACAGAACCAGAAGCTCCAACATTCTACTGGTCATAGACTCTGATATTTTAGAAGACTAGTACTCTGAGAAGCTCTGATGAAGTCAGACGTGATCATCCTCTGAAGAATAACTCTGGTACATCAAGACTCTGATAAAGATTCACAAGTCCAGAAAGCATAACAGAAATAATTCTCACTATGGAAAGGAAGTATTTTAAGAAAGAATTTAAAAGGGAGACAAAATGGTTATAGAAAGAAACACAGAAGTAATGACATTGAATACTCATCAAAGACCAAGATTATGTCATCACTCTAACAGTCCTTCTCAACTACTATATAAAGGACAATTTACCTCACTAGAGAGACACGCATCTGCGACGCAAAGAAACTTCATTCATATTCTATCATTTTTTCACGAGCTACTGCTCTTACGTGAAAAACTCTTGTTCTAATACTTTTCTGTAATACTCGCTTACTCTTAGAAGCGCTTTACATTACAACTCTATTTTGCTTAAATTGTTTTTGTTCCTCAAGTGACTCTGCGCAGTCTATATACTTGAGAGGGCTAAGAGATTATTCTCTTAGACAATTGGTTGTGTAATCTTTCAAGATTAGTGGATTAAGTCCTTTTTGAAGGCGAAATCACCTTGGCCGGGTGGACTGGAGTAGCTTTGTTTTCTAAGCGAACCAGTATAAAATTCTATGTGTTCTTATATTTGAAAAAGCTTTTATTTCCAAAACAATTCAAACCCCCCTTTCTTGTTTTTCTCACCTTCAATTGGTATCAGAGCTTCGGCTCTGTTATTGATTTTCTAATCAAACACTTAACAGTGTAGAGAGATCCAGAGTGAGAAAAACTATGGCCAACACAAATGAAAGAGATAGTTACAACGCTAAACCTCCAGTCTTTGATGGAGAGAAATTTGATTATTGGAAAGACAGAATTGAAAGTTTCTTTTTGGGCTACGACGCTGATCACTGAAACATTGTCACAATTGGCTACATACCACCTGTGACAGATGCTGGAGTTTCCATTCCCAGAAGAAAAATGTCAGATGATCAGAAGCGTGAATTTAAGAACCATCACAAAGCCAGAACGATACTTCTCAATGCCATTTCCTACAATGAGTATGAAAAAATCACCAACAGGGAAACAGCTAAAGAGATACTTGACTCCCTAAGGATGACTCACGAAGGAAACTCTCGGGTCAAAGAAACAAAGGCTCTGGCTCTAATCCAGAATTATGAAGCCTTCAAAATGAAGGACGATGAAGTTGTAGAGGTAATGTTTTCTAGATTCCAAACTTTAATTGCAGGACTCAAAGTGCTAGATAAAGGATATACAATTGCGGACCATGTCAAGAAGATCATCAGAAGCTTGCCAAAGAAATGGAGACCTATGGTCACAACCTTAAAATTATCAAAGGATCTGAACAACATCAGCCTTGAAGAACTCGTCAGTTCACTCAGAAGTCACGAGATAGAACTAGAGGAAGATGAGCCTCAGAAGAAGATCAAGTCTATAGCACTAACGTCCAGATCAGAAAGGCGCAAGTATGATAGAAACAAAGCCTTCCAGGCTGAAGAAGCAGACATTGATGACTCTGAAAAGGAAGATTCTAACGATGAGGAAGAATTATCCCTCTTAACCAGAAGAGTAAAACAACTATGGAGAGAAAGGAATAATAACTTCAGAAAACCAAGATCCAAAGGAGATCGATCAGAACCAACTTCAAAAGTTAAATCTAACAAAGATATAACTTGCTATGAATGTAAGGAAACAGGTCATTACAGAAACGAATGTCCCAAGTTGAAGAAAGAAAGCTCCAGAAAAGAGAACTTCAAGAAAAGTTCCTTCATAACCAAAAAAGGACTGATGGCTACCTGGGATGACAGTGGATCTGACTCATCAGAATCATACTCTAATGAACAGGCAAATGTGGCACTCATGGCTACCACCTCCAGGAATACTTCAGATGGAGAATCTGAATCCGAAGAGGTATTTTCTGATCTTTCTCGCTCTGACCTTGAATCATGCCTATCTGAAACTCTAAACTCATATCAGAAACTTAAACAAAAATTTAAAGCTGTAAAAGAGGTGCTTGAAGAAACCCTCCAAGAATGTGGTAAACTTGAGATAACAGTTTCATAACTAAAAGATGAAAATCGAACCTTGACATTAGAAAGAGAATCCACAAATAAACAATGCTCAAAACTTGAAGAAGCGTTATCTCAAGCTCCAAAAACTTCAAACATAGTAATTTATGAATATGAAAAATCTTTTCAAAATTTTCTGAAGAATGGGATAGAGAGAAGCAGAATGGCATCCATGATCTATGGGGTCAGTCAGAACAACAGAAGAGGAATTGGGTATGATCCTAGTGAAGATAAAACTTCTACTAATGACAAACCTAAATCTCCATTTTCCTATCATTATACACATACACAAGCACAACGCTTTGATAATGCTAGAAAACCCAAAGTGATAAGAAACTTTGGGAAAACTAATTACAAAGGACCCAAACGATTCTGGGTACCAAAAGATAAGATTGTTTATGTTGCAGATATCTTATGCAGCAGAGTTAAAACACAAGTCATGGTACCTGGACTCTGGATGCTCGTGACACATGATGGGAAGAAAGTATATGTTCCAAAACCTGGAACTTAAAGATGCTGGATTCGTAGGTTTCAGAGGAAATCAGAAAGGAAGGATCAGAGGCTCCGGAACTATTGGTAATGGTACTCTTCCCTCTATATCTGATGTTCTCTATGTAGAAGGATTAATGCATAACCTGTTATCAATAAGTCATTTAAGTGATAGCGGGTATGACGTAATCTTCAATCAAAAGACATGTAAAGCAATTAATCAGAACAATGGAACAATCCTATTCACTGGCAAGAGGAAAAACAATATTTATAAAATAAATCTTTCAGATTTAAAAGAACAAAATGTAAAATGTTTAATGTCTGTTCATGAAGAGCAATGGGTACGGCATAGACGCTTGGGCCATGTTAGCATGAGAAAGCTATCTCAGCTAAATAAACTTGAGTTAGTCAGAGGTCTACCCAAGCTGAAGTTTTCTTCAGATGCTCTATGTGAAGCATGTCAGAAAGGAAAATTTTCAAAATCATCTTTTAAAAAGAAAAATATTGTTTCTACCTCTAAGCCTCTAGAACTTCTTCATATTGATTTGTTTGGTCCTGTTAAAACAGCATCAGTCACTGGGAAGAAATATGGACTAGTTATTGTTGATGACTTTAGTCGCTGGAGATGGGTAAAATTCTTAAAGCACAAGAGTGAGTCTCACTATGTATTCACTAGCTTCTGTTCCAAAATGCAAAACGAATTTGACTCTAAAATCATCAGAGTCAGAAGTGATCATGGTGGAGAATTTGAAAATAATTTTTTTGAAGAATTATTTGACTCTAAGGGAATATCCCATGATTTCTCCTGTCCTAGAACTCCACAACAAAATGGAGTTGTAGAAAGGAAGAATAGGACACTCCAAGAGATGGCCAGAACCATGATCAATGAAACAAATGTGGCTAAGCACTTTTGGGCTGAAGCAGTAAATACAACATGTTATATTCAGAATAGAATCTCCATAAGACCTATTCTAGAAAAGACTCCCTATGAACTGTGTAAAGGAAGAAAACCCAACATTTCTTATTTTCATCCTTTTGGATGCTCTTGCTTTATTCTGAATACTAAAGAACATCTGAACAAGTTTGATTCAAAAGCACAAAAAGGTATTATGTTAGGATACTCAGAACACTCTAAAGGCTACAGAGTATACAATACAGAAACCAAAATTGTGGAAGAATCAATTCACGTCAGATTTGATGATAAGCTTGACCCTGAAAAGTCAAAGCTAGTTGAGAAACTTGCAGATCTGGGGATTACTCTTGCAGGTTCTGAAGAGAAGATCAAAGCACCATAAGTATCTGATATACAAAGTTCAGAAGGAACTAAAGCCCCAACGATCCAATATAAATCTAAAAGTCGCCCCAACATATCTGAAGAGTTGATTATGGGAAACAAGGATGAACCTATCCGAACTAGGTCAACCTTCAAGGTACCTAAAAAAACCCCTCTGGGACTAGTATCTCTAATCGATCCTACTTCCTGTGATGAGGCACTTCAAGATGACGACTGGGTTCTAGCCATGAAAGAAGAGCTAGATCAATTCACAAAGAATGACGTCTGGGATCTTGTTCCTAAACCCAAAGGCATTCACATTATTGGAACCAGATGGGTGTTCAGAAACAAGCTAAATGAGAAAGGCGAAGTCGTCAGAAATAAAGCTCGACTGGTGGCTCAAGGGTACAGTCAACAAGAAGGCATTGACTACAATGAAACCTTTGCCCCAGTCGCCAGGTTAGAATCTATTCGCTTACTTGTTTCTTTCGCTATAAATCATTCTATCAAACTATATCAAATGGATGTCAAGAGCGTATTTCTTAATGGCTATATATCAGAAGAAGTGTATGTCAATCAACCTCCAGGCTTTGAAAATTCAATTTGTCCAGAACATGTTTTTAAACTTAAGAAATCTTTATACGAACTAAAACAAGCTCCTAAAGCTTGGTATGAAAGGCTAAGTAATTTTCTTTTGGAACATGATTTTATTAGAGGGAAAGTTGACTCTACACTCTTCTGTAAAAACATTAATAATGACCTCATGATATGCCAGATATATGTTGATGATATCATTTTTGGTTCAGCTAACCCCTCTGTATGTCAAGAATTCTCTGAGCTAATGCAGGCAGAATTTGAAATGAGCTTAATGCAAGAACTAAAGTTCTTTCTAGGAATTCAAATCAATCAAGCTTCAGAAGCCACCTATGTTCATCAAAGTAAATACATAAAAGACATTCTGAAGAAATTCGAAATGGCGGAATGCAAACCTGCTAAGACACTCATGCATCCAACTTGCATTCTGGAAAAGAAGAAGTTAGTCAGAAGGTTTATCAGAAGCTCTATCGTGGTATGATAGGCTCTCTTCTCTAGCTAACTGCTACACGTCCTGATATTTTGTTTAGTGTTTGTCTCTATGCCAGATTCCAATCAGAACCTAGAGAATCTCATTTAACAGCTGTTAAAAGAATACTCAGATATCTGAAAGGAACTCCTAACATGGGCATGATGTATGAGAAAACATCAGAGTATAGACTTTCTGGTTATTGTGATGCAAATTACGCAGGGGACGGAATGGAACGTAAAAGTACATCTGGAAATTGTCAGCTCTTGGGAAAGAATCTGATATCTTGGGCCAGCAAAAGACAATCAACCATAGCCTTGTCCACTGCAGAAGCAGAATATATTTCAGCATCATTATGCACTACTCAGATGCTTTGGATGAAGAATTAACTAGAGGATCTTCAAATCTTTGAGAGTAACATTCCTATCTTCTGTGACAATACTACTGCCATCTGTTTAAGTAAGAATCCTATTTTGCACTCCAGAGCTAAGCACATAGAAATAAAACATCATTTCATTAGAGACTATGTTCAGAAAGGGGTAGTAATGTTAAAGTTTATTGATACAGACCATCAATTGGCTGACATCTTTACCAAACCCCTTGCTGAAGATAGATTCTCCTTTATCTTAAAGAATCTAAACATTCAAAATTGTCCTGAATAAAATGTGCCTCTGAGATAGCAAAATAAGACTCTAATGTAAACAGTTGGATTCTGTATCTGGCTCTGATGCTACTACCAGTTAGAAGTCATCTGAGTTAGAAATCTCAAGGAACCAACCCTTTGGTATTCCTGAAGATCAGATAAAGTAACTCGTGGAGCATCATGCGTCTGACCTTGAAACTTCTAGACATTTGTCTAGCAGTAATCAAGAAACAATCTCTTGAGATCTCCTCGAGCAGTATGCTGATTTTGGGATTAGACATCATTTATGAGCTGTAATCATTCTCCCTCTGACGTGCATACTTGGTTTTTGTGCTAAACTCAAATTTCTGTGTCATTTTGCATGTGCCCTAAATTGGGTGTTTAAACCTTTTATTTCACAATTGCACACTTTTCACTCACAAACACTCCTAACCCTCTCCTTCAGTTTTCCTCTCTCTCTCAAAGGCATTTCTGCAGTGTTACTCAAGTTCTTCAACCTTCACATCAAGTTCATCAACGATCTTCATGGATTCTCAACAACAGTATGTGTACAGCTTCTCTCAACAGATGAACTCAAATGAGCAAGCTCCAAGTTCAAGTCATCAAAACCCAGCAGTCATCGGTGTCGTTTCCACTCTCATTTACAAAGAACCTCACATTCTTGATCGTGAGCCTCATATTCATCTTGCAACTCCATTTGAAAAGCTGGAAGTGTTATGTGAAACCTTGGTGGATTTTGACAACATGAGAAGAAATGGTGTCGACCTCACTGATGAACTGAAGAAGCAAGGGTGGGAAAACTACTTTCAATGTCTCTATGGCCCAGTCTACACAAATATGGTAAAAGAATTCTGGAGGTTCGCTGACGCTGACGATCACTACATTGTCTCCTACGTTCTGGGAGTCAAGATAGTCATCACAGAAAAATCAATTGCTGCTCTTCTGGACATGGAGAAGACTGGAGGAAGACGCATATACAACATCAATCCTAGGGCAAAGTATATATCCCATGAGATAAACCCTACAATTTTTCAACAGAGTGCTGAAGGCAAGCATTCCAAGAACAAGGAACTGCATCAGAACCTCCGGGTATGGCTGAAGATCATCTTAGGCACCATCCATCATCGCCCAGCCTCCAATTCCTCAGATTACATCAACACAGACCCGAAATGCATTATGTACTGTATTCACAAGGGTCTGAAGCTCTGCCTTCCTGCACTCCACTTCAAATATCTCAGAGACTCCGTGAAAGAACATGAAGACAAGAAATTACATTCCTCTGCGGAGACTTATATCTGGTGTGCTGATTAAAAGTGGCCTCGTGGACCATCTGATACAGCTCAGACTCATGGAAGACGTGATGATAGATACTGGAAGACCTCTGAACGCTCGCAATCTAAAGAGCATGGGAATTATTAATCAAGTAAGGGTCAAACCAACTCTGGACACCTCCTAGGAAGCACTAAAAGATCAGAGGGAGATCCCAAATGGACTCTATATATTCTCAAAGATCGACCCTCCAGAGGTAGTCATGTACTATTTAGATGATTTGGGCAAACAAGGAGTAGACATCTCAGATTTCTCCTTAGACTGGCTGCCCAAATTTCCTCCAGATTTCATGAAGAGGACACGAGAACCATTTGAGAAGGCAAAGCAGGCAAAGAGAGCAAAGTTGGGAGAACCATCTGGATCAAGACCTTCAGTACCTCTGGTTGAATCACCTGGTAAGTCTGTACCTCTCCCTCCTTCTGTAAAAATTAAACCAGTTGCTTCCTTACTCCCTCAACCTTCGCCCATATACACAACCTCTGAAACTCCTCCCTCAACCTCTAGACCCTCTAACCAACCTTCTCAAAAATTCAATCTTGCCACCACATCTCTACCTGTTTCAGAAGTAGAAATGCTGAACGAAACCACTTCACCCTCCTCATCACCATCTCCACAATCCCCACCTTACTACACCCTCTCATCTGACACTGAACCCTCTGACCCCCACTCCCCAACTTTGGCTCAACTTCAAAACCGTTCTCTGGCCTCTCAACAGCCAACACACTCTAACCTTGAACCATAAGTTACCTATCCACCTCCAAAAAACCCAAACACAACCACCTCTGACCCTCCATCATCCGAACCAATCCACTCTGAAACACAACCATCCTAACCACAACACTCTGAAACACCCCAACCAACTACCTCCGTTGACCCACCAACTCCCACTCTTAACTTAAGCCCACCCACTTCTCCATCCCAAGCCTCTGAACCAGAAACCACCCTTCTGACCCTTGAGGAAGCAATTAAGGTGTTTGCAGAAGCTTCAGTTGACAAGGTCAAGTCTCTGACCATCAACTCTGGCATCAGTGATGATCCCTCCGCTGTAAGGACTCATTGGAACAGAGTGATTAGTTGGATGGCTTTTGAAGCCTTCAAGTCGAAAGGCCTCTCTGAACAAGTCCGCAATCACTTCATCAGAGACGCTGAGATCAGACTCCAGGAGCGTCTAGCCAAAGAAGCTGAGGAGCGGGAAATAAAGGAAGCTGAAGAGAAAGCAAGGCAAGAAGAACTTCAGGGGATCAAAGAAGCTGAAGCCAAAGCTCTTGTTGATGTTGCTGCTGCTGCTGAAGCTAAGGCAAAAGCCAAAGCTACCGCTGAAGAAGCAGCCCGTCTTGCTGAAGAGTCTGTTGCCAGAGTCAGAAACGATGCACTGACCCAGGGGGAGTCCTCCATCTTCGTCCCTCTGGTCCTGAAGACCCTTGAAGAGCTGCAGAAAGAACAACAGGTAGTTCGAGCCAAACTGGACCAACAGGATTCTGTCAATGTCAACATTCAGAACATGTTGTCCCAGCTGCTCCAAAGGATGCCTCCACCTCCAAACCCTTAGGCACCTAGGACTTTCTTTGTTCTTTCTGATTTTCTTGTTGTTTTATTTGCTCTGCTTGCTGCTTTTTGTTTCCATGTTTGTTTCTGCGCTTCTGGCTTCTGTAAATGTTACTTGTCAATATCAACCTTTTGCTAATACTTTTTGCTAAGTTTTTTTTATTCTGTCAAAAAGGGGGAGAACTAAAAACAGCTCTGATGAAAACATATCTAATTCCCTTCAAACTCCGCAAACATTATGACTTAAAGATATGGAGGAAAGTAGCTAGAAACATCAAAACCATGGAAGGTCTGGTAAGAACTTATGAACTCCCAGATCTAACTCAGGGGGAGCTCACTACAAATCTGATCTAAGACTCTTTTCTGAAAATGTTTCATCTCTAAATTAAACTGTTTTGTCATCGTCAAAAAGGGGGAGATTGTAAGAACAAAACTGGTTCTACAATAGATTTCTAAGATTTTGATGATAACAAAGGATGAAACCAAAAATGGCACTCTAACAAGATTTTTTCTTAGTATGCAGGACTCTGAACATTCATGCAGGAATCTAAACATTCACGCAGGACTCTGAATAGTTATGAAGGACTCTGATCATATATCAGATACAAACGTATGTCAGATATAAAGTATTAAAGGATCAGATGCCGCTGAGAAACGAGTACGTCCAAGAAGTTCTAATTATGATCAAAGAAAGACAGAACCAGAAGCCCCAACATTCTACTGGTCATAGACTCTGATACTTTAGAAGACTAGTACTCTGAGAAGCTCTGATGAAGTCAGACGTGATCATCCTCTGAAGAATAACTCTGGTACATCAAGACTATGATAAAGATTCACAAGTCTAGAAAGCATAACGGAAATAATTCTCACTATGGAAAGGAAGTATTTTAAGAAAGAATTTAAAAGGGAGACAAAATGGTTATAGAAAGAGGTTCTTTCTTATCCTCGACCAGAGATGTTCATTTTATGCTTTGGATGTTGTCTTTTCTGTCCAGAGGTTTCGACAGGTTTCAACTGTGAAGTCAACGTCTGTTTCCCATCTTTCTTGTTTCTCTGATAACACCTCCGTTGTGTTCTTCTCATTGGGTTTTCCCCCTTGTAATTAGGGGAGACCACAAAACCTATGGGTTAGACCCTCTTTTCTGAAGTCTTTGCTTCTTTCTCTAGAGCAAGCTCTCTCCACTTTGTCCTTTTGCTCCCCTTCTAATTCACAGGTTCCACCCAATTCTCTTGTGGGATATCCGACGGAGGAATAAAGGTCTTTGGTCAAGGCTGTTGGAATTGCCTTCGTTACTCTTCATTTCGGCAAGGTGCCCCCCTTTTGTCGAACACAAACCTTGGTACATTGAGCTTTTCCTCTCTCAGTGCCTTCTTCCTGCCAGCTTCATACTTTTTAGCGGCTTTCTCATTGATCACAGCACCGCCTTCGACCCACTCACTCTACATTTCTCCTGGAAATTAGTCAGGTCTTCTGCAGCTTGAGGATAAACCACCTCTAATTTGTATTCAATCTTTTTGTCAAAACCATAAGTAGTTTCAACCATCATGCGTTCAAAAGATTCAGCAACCAGTGACTCATTGAGACCATCAACAGTCTCAACCATCATGCATTCAAAAGGTTCGGCGTATAAGGCTTCTTCGAATTTTAAAGGATCTGAGTCTACTTACATCTTTGGCCTTTCACCAAATTGAAGCCTACCCTCCTTCAAAGCTTTCTACATCAAATCCATGAAAAGAACATATTGATATATTTTATGACCAAGAAAGTTATGAAACTTACAGAATCCCCTTTTCTTTTTCTGCTCTAATGGGGGATCTTTAAAACCTTGAGGAATACTAATTTGACCATCTTTAACTAACAAATCAAATATCTCATCACATTTAGACACGTCGAAAGTGTAAGTTGTACCAACGTATTTATTTGTTTTCTCCATTTCGATGGGACTTTTTCTGTTTGATGGTTTCAACAATTTACACGTGTAAGGAGGTCCTGGCTTGAGTTCAGCCACGTTGACCTCACTTTCATCTACAAGCTCTTCATCTTCAGAAGAGTATTCATCAACTACCATATAAGACACTTTCTCTTTCTTATGGTGTCTACCAGTTTTTGTTTTTTCAACTTTCAAGCGTTCGATCTGTCAAACTATATCAGCTAATTGTGTCATATCCCTAAGATATCGTGTGTCTAACTTTTTCTTGATAGAGTAGTTTAAACCTCCTGCGGCTATTTCGACTAATTTGTATGGAGGGACCTGGGTAAAGCATCTAGATTTTAATAGTCTAAACATGTTGAGGGAATTTGGGAGGATACATACTAAAAGCAGTTTTGTACCGTTGTTCAGGTTTAACTTACAAAGGCAGTTTTAAAAAATCCATTTTTTTTGATGAATTTTTCTTTCAAACTGTCTATTGCTTTGGGGACGGTTCGACTAAGATCATCAGGTCTATAGGCAATTTCAAAGTACTTTTAGAATGCTTGGATTTCTTTGATGTGAGTCGAAGTACCTTTCTTGACCTTCTCCTGCACATAGGTGAAAGCTTTGGTGAGGTGTTGATTGAGTGCATAAACATTAAAAATTTCTTCAGAGTAGTAATCGCGCCACAAAGTGTCGAATTCATGAGTACATAGGAAATAGGGTTTGAATGCAACTGGAGTGAGTTTTTTTTTGCCAGCATATCTAGTTATTTTCCTACTGCTGGTGGCCTTAGCATGAATTGCATTATAAATAAGGAGGGAATTCTTCTTAGACATGTCCTAAATTCCCTCGACTGCCAAGTTTAGCGTTAAATTCATGACCATTGAGCTATTGGTTAACTCAATTTCAATAAAACTAGAGTCGCCACCAAACTTTTATTATTTCCAAAGGAAAGGGGAGAAAGTACGAACAAAAGCCAAAGATAACAAGTTTTCAAATCAAAACTAATAAAATGTCAGAGATTACAAGTAAGGGGGTTGGTTACACAAAGGGAAGGTATTAGCACCCAAAGTGTCCTACGTACTCCTAGGCAGCCCTTTTTGTGTGTAAGTGTTTTGGTTGAAAAGATGTTTGTTTTAAAAATAGAGTGAGGGGATGAGAAAATAATTTATTATTTACATTTTTGTGTTTGATAAGACTTTTGGTCTTATGCCTACGTACCAAAATAAAGGAGGGATCAAAACCTCCTAGTTCGTGGTAAAAACTTCAAAGATGGGTGGATTGATTTTAACAAAAGCTTAAAGATCTTTTGTTATCAATGGGATAATACTCAACCAAACATCCACCGATAATGAAGGCTTTGCAACATTTAAGAGGGAGGGCCCCAACTTGGATTAAATCAACAAGTATGCCTCTAAACCCTAGTAAATGGAAAGCTGTACACTTAATATATCATATAATGGGAGAATTACGTCTCAACCAAAGATAACTCAAATCTCAATGCTTTCTTTTTGAAAAGATTAAAAGGAAAAAGGCACCAAGTGGCCAAAATGATTAGATGAGGTTGTTATCTATTTTTGGTCTTTTTAAAAATAAAGTCAATATGATTAAGTCTTTTTACAAGTTTGATTAAGAAAATAGTTTGGAAATCAATGGCTTAAAGGCCAAGGTTTCTGCTTATTAAAACAAGTTTAAGTTGAAAAACAACAAGAAAAGAAGTTTTGAAAATGATAGGGAGATTTTGAAATTAAATAAGAAGTAGGTGGAGATGAAGAGGTTATCCTAGACAAGATTAAAAGGTTTGATTCGAAAAGATCTAACCCATGAGAAGCATCCCCAAGACAATAATGTCAGACAGAAACCCATTTTCTTTGGATTTTCAAGCAAACAATAAAGCCATAATCAGCCAAGCAATTAATAAGAAACCAATGGTATCAAATAAAGATAACCAATCATCCAAGATAGCACTCCAAAGCAAGTAATCTTCAATGTCCTTTATGTGTATCAAATGAAAAGTCCCTTATAACATGCTCCAAGAGAAAACATCAAATAATAACAATAATATCACAATAACAATTTAAACAAAGAGAAAGAGTGTATCAGATAAACCCAAGGGAGTCTCTCAAGCTTATATCAGATGAATGGAATTGGCCAAGTTTTTGGTCTCAAATCAACGGTATTGGCCAAGTTTTCTTCCATAACCCAGGGATGTTGTCTACTCTAAGTCCATATGTGTTTTTTAGTGTTTTTTTAATTAAGTGTTTTAAGGTCCTAAGACCACAAACAAAATAAGATCACAAGCACAAATATATCACAAGCACAAAATATAATAGCTCAAGTGAGCAAAAATAAAAATAACTGAAGCATAAACATAGGACCAAGTGGGCAAAGAGAAAATATGATATGAGATGCTAAAGTAAAAGCATAAAGTAAATAACAAGAAATAAAAGTATGAAGTAAATGACACTAAAATAAAGTTAATATAATAAGATGTTAGTAAATGTTAGTGAACAAAGAAAAGATATTTTAGTCACTTTTGAGAGAACACTCAATTATCCACTCACAAGCATGAAAATGTGAACCTATACATCATTTATGAGAAGGGATCCATCTTGGATAAAATCAATAAGTATGCCACTAACTCTCACAAATGGAAAAGGAGAAAAAATTTCACACAATACCATGAGGAATAGGAGACTTACAATCTCACTTATAAAAATGTCATTGCATTTGGGACAAATTTAGCGCTATGTTAAGCAATCGTAATTATACTTATGTAGAAGTCACAACTATCTGAGGTCGGTCAATAATAATGTTTGTGTTAATGCATGCTAGAGACAAGGTATCCAAGACCAATCTCCTAAAGTATACCACACACAAAAACAAGAGGGGATGAGCATATCTCAATCAAGCTCATGTTGATTCATCTCACACAAGGTCATTGATGAATCAACTAGCTAATGATCCATGAGAAGTCATTAGCCAAGAAATGAGATGAAGGGGGGAGATGAAATGAAGAGAAAATGGAAAGGAACCCAAATTGGTCAAGGGATGAACCTTACTTGATCAATACCATTCATTCATCTTAAGGGATGAAGTTTAATCTTCATCAACCCCCTAAATCCAATGGTATTGACCAAGTCAAGGTTCAATTCAACCAAGACCAAGGTCAAACAGAAGTAAGGTCAACACAAAGTCAAAACAAAAGATCAACAAAGCATTAAATCAATTAAACTAATTTTAAAACATTTTTAAAATGAAGAAAATAAATTTTAATAGGTCAAAAACCTAAAACCCCTTCAAAACACCAAAGAAATGGTCAATGGATTTATCAAACATCAAGCAAGGCCAAATGACCATTGACTAATTTTTTTTGCATTTTTCAAAAGTCAGAAGTAATTTAAAAACTAATTAAAACAAGTTAAAAATCACAAAATTCACCAAAAACATCAAACATAATCCAAAAATTAATTTTAAATCAAAAATGGGAAAAGGAAAATATTTGTGAATTTTTGGTGTTGGTCCCATAATTTTTATATAAAAAATGATTTTATAATTAATTTTGGAAGAAAAGGCTATTTAAAAATCATTTTATAAAAATAAAATAAAATAGAAAAAACAAGAGCCATCAGATCTCCCTCATTAATTGAGGTGGCATATCTGATGCTCAGAAACACGTGTTCCACCAATGCCTCAGTCAACATACCCATCGTGTGGTAATCAGAAGCAAAGGTCATGATTAAAACATGGGAGTGAGATACAAGGGTGAGAGACTTGCCATAACACCACCGGAGCCCTAGCTCCGGTGAAGGTCATTGGACTGGCAGGATCAAAAACTTCCAGAAATTGATGGATCATAGATCATTTTAAAGAGAAAATTGCAAGGATCACGAATATCACCTCCATTTGTTCCATATCTCACTCTATAATCATAAAAGTTAAGGTTAAATTGGAGGTGTCCAACCTGAGTTGCTTTGAATTGAGCTCAAAACAAATCAGTCACATTTCCTACATTGGTAGGACTTCTACCATCATAAAATTGAGTTCATATCTAGACTATTGAGGGAGAATCGAAGAGATAAAGTTTTGAAAAATTCACCTTCTATAGTTGCTTCTGAGATTGGTTCTTGATGCAATTCTTCCTGCTTTCTGTTCCTCTTGCTTGCAGAAGCTCAATGGAATGGAGAAGGGATTGAATCCTTGGAGTTTTGTTCACAAGTTGGAGTTGAACAAAAACTCGATTTCTTGAGAAATCTTCAAGGAATTATCTATTTTGAGGTTATGGAATTCGCTAGCAAAGTTGGGACAAGGTTCTCTCTTGATTCTGAGCCAACGCACTTTGATTTATAGGCCAACCAATTGATGTTCACACCTTTCTAAATTTGAACAAAAAATGAGTAATCTTGGTGCATGGATGCATGGGTGCATGTTCAAGCCCAATTGATGATTGAAATCCACTTAAATTCGTGACAATAAGTTACTGAAGTCCTCACACCAACCCATGCAAAGTTGTACCTTGTTTGGAGTTCAATTCTTGCCAAAATAAGCCATGGAAAGACCTCATGCACAAGTCCTTCATTTGTCATTCAAATGATGTGATCTTTGACTCTTTGGAAATCTATCATCATGGAGAACAACTTTTATATTGGGACTTTTCAATTTGAAGCTTGGAAAATGGAGAAAGTTGGCCTTCAAGATGGAGGTATCAAACATACTTAGAAAATTTTCTAAGTTATAAGTCAAATGACCCCTCTTTCCACCTTGAATAACTTTTAATGTGAGCTTAAAATGACTTTGGTTCCTTCTACAAAGTTGTAACCTGTTAAATTCTATTCAATTAGATCAAAACTTTGAGACCATTTGGATTTTGGATGATGGAGTCATGGAGTTTAGAAGTTGAGGAAATTTGCTTGTTAAATGATGAGGACCAAAATGGACCTATAATGTTTCCTCATGGTACATGATATTGCAAGTATAATTTGATCTTTATCAAACAAGAAAAGTTGAATAAGACATATTGAAATTAATCATGAAACTTAGATCATTTTCATATCATAATAATTGAGGAAGTTATTAATCTTGGAAGTTGACCTTCTATCTAGGGCACAGACAAAATGACCTATAATCTTTCACCATAAAAGATGACTTTACAAGCAAAATTATATCTTGAGGCAAGCATGAAATATGTTTGTAATGACAAAAAGAGTAACGTTTCTCTTAGAATCATTTTCATATGACAAAAATTATAGGAGATAGGGTCTAGGAAACCCTAGATTCGGTGAGTTGACTTTTCTGGTCAACTTCCTTGAATCAACTTGAAAACTTGAAGTTCCTTTGCTCTTAGGGGATCATGGAGGATCATATATGCTCATGGGGATGTAAAATTAAGTATACCTTGATATATTTGACCAATTGTTGGAGAAACTTGCTGAGGAAGGCACACAAGATACCTAGATGAATTAGGGCTTCCTTGACAAACAAGCTTCAAACTCTTGATAAACTCTTGATCAAAATGACAAATAAAGAACATGGGGATCCATATATGATGTTTATAACCAATTTGGAAATTTAATTTCTTGATCTATTGCATTGAGGGTCTCAAACCCTAGTTGTGAGCTTGGTGAGGCACAAATGGACACACACATTACCTACAAATGAAACAAAGTTATACAAGACATATTTTTGTATTTTTGTTAGAAAACAAAAAAAATAAAGTATGATACAATCAAATATTCTTAGTGACCTCTCCTAATGCAAACCCAATGAATGATAAGTGAGGAGGATACCAAGGAAAATATCCACTGGGATAAGCGTGAGTTGGACTATCCACTATCATGCTCAACTGGTAAATGAAGGATAATCAATCAACAAAAGTGAATTGGAACAATGCCAAAACACTTAAAACAATTGTTGGGGAAAGGCGTAAATCATAACGATGCTGAAATACCCACATGTTCAAAAGGAAGTTCGATTTCACAAGGAAATATGAATCCAGACTCAACTGGGGAAGTCAAACTTCAACACAGGAGAAAAGAGATATATTATCTACTACCTGTTACTGGGTAGCTTAACATGGAAGATAATATACCCGGGCAGAGGGACATTTGTTACCAGTTACTGGGCAACATATCAAGGATGACTCGTTGAGGAAAAGGAGGAAGAATCACCAACTATAAGTTATTGGGCAGCTTAACAAAGGTAATCAACCACAGGAAAGAATTATATTACAAGTTACTGAGAAATATACTAAAAAGGGAGGAATATTTATTACCGGTTACTGGGTAAGGATAGCC